>NC_056737.1:1375099282-1375399282 GCF_019279795.1 Protopterus annectens
GTAATTCATTATTTTTTTGATAAGCCATTTTTTAGCACTTTTGCAAAAACGTCTATGTTTGTGCTATACCTTCTGGGATTTCTTGTGTGGAAACCATGGCGGCAGCAGTGTACACGTGGCATTCGTGGAAGGCATGCAGCATTTGTAAGTATTTTCTTTTGTAATGTTCAGTAGGAATTACAGGAAGTGATGTGCATGCATTTGTACTGCTGTGCGTAGTACTGTTGGTGTTTACAGGAAAGACTGCTTCTTTCAACTAAAAGAATTAAACAGTTAAATGCAGTATACTTTTGCACACACAGGGTTTATTACTGGAATGCCATACCAAATTGCATGCTTTCAGAAATATTGCTTCATTCTTTGTCTGAAATTGTGTCAACAATAGTGTCTTATTTATGTTTCTACTCTAAGGACTGTAGCTCATGTCTTATTTTTGATCTGAATGTACAAGTAGAAAATAATGTAGATCATCCTAGTTCTGCTCTCAGGTTTCTTTTTTTGTTTTCAAGTTGTTTGTTTATAATAAAGGTACAAAAGTGCCTGTCTTCAAGGATGAAATTTGTCCATATTTTTTAGGACCCGTTGTGTTTGCAGTCTTAATCGACCTCTGCCCTCGAAGTTCTCTCTTTCTGGAGACATGTCCATATTTTCAGGCTTTATCCTTCAACGCAGTCTTCTGACCTTCCCATATTACATGTGATATTTTTGAAGGTGTGTAGTACACAGAAAACCACACTACATGACCAACATATTAGTGGCACTAGTTGTTTGTCTTTTGGCTTTTCCCGGTAAGGGGTTGCCACAGCGGATATCCGGTCCACTAATGATTGGCAGTAGATTTTTACGAAATGCCGAGGTGCCAGCTAGATGTTCAACCTTCAATGAAGGCACGCCCATTTACGCACACGTCTTTCGAACACTACCCAACTGCGGGGAGGACATGCAGACTCCACACAGAAGGCACTCCCAAGCCCAGCTGAGAATCGAATGGGAGAACCTCTTGCTGTGAGGTAACAAGGCTACTGCCGTACCATAGTGGCGCTAGTAAATTACTGAAAAGACACACACCTTACATGTCTCTTTTTCAGAAGCAAAAAATAAATTACCTAGAATTTATTAAAATTTATATACTTTGCACTCGTTCTTTGACAATTTTCTTATATTTTTCATAATTTGTGTCACTCTTCTTTTTAAACCGGTTTCTGACTAGTATTCCACATTCCGACTGGAAGACGTAAGACTTATGTGCTGTTTTATATTCAAATGTTATGCTAATTAAATGTCCATATTTTTGGCTAAATGTACCTACTTTTCAAGGGCGTTTTCACTTATTTTCAGTGTCTGCAGTTTGAGAGGTGTGCCTGCAGGTACTGTTAAGGATCTTGCTCAAAAGCCACGCATTAAGTAAGTTGTAACTAAGGGAATCAAATGTATGCTAACATAATGACACTTCTTGATAGATCATTCCCTTAGGCAGTTAGCTTTATAGAAGTATGAGATGCATAATGGACTAAGGACATAAATCCACATCAGCAAATAAGACTCTCTGGAGAGAGAGGTTTCTAAAGTAATGTTTTCTTAGCCTGTGGAATAAGTTACCACTATGTCAGGCAATGTACTACTTTGGCTACCTTTATGGCTTGTTTTGATAACTGGATGGCTGGACACAGATTTACACCAGGGTTTTGTACAGCTGTACAATTGAGGGGTAAGCACTGTTAAGGGACTGAAAAATATCTGTTTAAAAGTGTATATGGCTAGGCATGTTATGGAACCTTTCATTGCTTGCCCACTATGTTCTACATGTCTTCACAGAGTGCCTCTTTTTACTAATATTCTTTGAATATGATGATTGAAAAGTCTTAAGTAGGGAAGTAACAAGTTCTGTCTTTGCAAGATAAATTGGGATGTTCTGTAGTCCTATCTCGCCTTCATTCTTACACATGGGTGCTGAGCAGATCCTCGGCTCCGACTCAGACTTTTTACAAGCTCATTCTTCTAGCTGGCTTGTGGCTAGGTAGGTATCCCATGGTGCACCAGTACAATCCCCAGATCTCGTTTGTCGCTTTGACGAGTTCGGATGTGCTTCTTCTTGGCCGTGGCTAAGTCTATCACATTTTGCTGATTTGTTGGCTAATTTGTACTGTTTTTCATGTTTAGATAGCTTTATATCAGCAACTTGGGCTACCCCTCACTCATTTATAACTCATTACAAATTGGATTTGACCTCCATGGGTAGAGCATCCTTTGGTTCCATGGTACTCGGGAGTATTTTTCCTTGAGCCACCCAAGAATTAAGGTGCTAGGGATGCTGTCCCATGTGTAAGAATGAAGATGAGATAGGACTACAGAACATAAAGAAGTTATGTACTCGCTGTAACGTTCCATGTTTGTAGTCCATCTCGCCCTTCATTCTTACGAACTCACCCCCCTACCCCCATCTTGGAAGGATCTGGAGACAGAAAATTTTTATTAAGTCGAGACCTTTTATTATTGAGTTCTTTCTGCATAGTTTTTTATTATTTCTCTTTAGTTAGCAGCAAACAAGATCTGAGGATTGTACTGGTGCACTATGGGAAACCTACCTAGCCACGAGCCAACTAGAAGACTTTGAGCTTGTAAAAAGGCTGAGTCGGAGCCGAGGATTGGCTCTGAACCCATGTTGTAAGAATGAAGGGCAAGATGGACTACAAACATGGAACGTTATGTTGAGTACATGACTTCTTTTTTACTTCATTTCATTTAGCAGCAGTTTTATTACCAGTACCATCACCTCCTTTTCCATACAGCAGACTAGTGTATCTTGTGCTTCTGGAGTGTTATGGATGCCATGTTTTCTAGAGAACAATTTTATGTATTTGCTCCATTGCTCTTGCTTACATGAGTCTGTTCATCCCATAGGTCTCCAGTCCTTCACTTCTGCTAAATGTTATCAGTCCTAGAGTGGTTTATTACCTTTTACTTGAAATACTAGTCAGCTTGTTCATATTTGTTTGTTTAATGGGGAAAGGCTGTGATCAGCAAATGACAAATTTCAGACACAAAAGAGCAAAAATGAACCAATTCTGAGGTGTGCCAAGCCTGAAAACAGAATCCAAAAAGCAACAAACACGGGCTGTAGAAACGTCAAGGAGAACTAGTTTTATTAAAAAATAAACGTGAAAAACAGGAAAGCGTTTGGGTGTAATAAACCTTTTATGAATGCAGATTTCAGGCCCGACTTGAGTTGCAAATAATGATTAAAAGATGTTTTATGCTTATATTTTTTATTTTTAAGTCAGCTACATAATAAAAATAGTAATAATAACTAAATTAAAAAAATGGTTGGGTAAGCTACAGCAAAGCTTTATTGAGCCAGTAAATTGAAAGATGAGAGCTTTTGTCTACCAATTCTTACCTGTTTACTTTTATGTTTTAATGTACTTTTTTTCCAGTTTTTCTGCTAGTTTCATTCCTTGATGTCAGGTGCAGAGGACTTTAATGACCAGGGAATGTTGAATTCCTTGTTCAAGGAGTGCCATTGCAGTGGGTGCATAACACCCAGTGATGGGTATCTGTGTTGTGTTTATTGCATCGGGGAAAGATTCAACTCAGCTGAGTGTCCCATTTGTCATAGTTTTAACAGGGCAACAAGAAAAGAAGAAAAGAGAAGCCCTGTACACAAAACTACCAGAAACCGTTTTAGTTGATTCTAGCATGCCACTCTGGGCCCATCTCATCCCTTTCCTTCTCCCATAAGGACTTTTGAAGTACCTGAAGCTTTTTGTCTAGCAGCTCTCTTTGTCAGCTCCTACTACTTGCAGGGTGTAATGCTGTTATTGATTCCTCTCCCCAGCATCTGCAGCTGGAGCCAGTATTAAGCTTAAATTTTCCTTGGTCCTAAGGTTTTTTGAAGTAGATTAAAAGAAACTAGTAATGGCCATGTGTAAGGTGAAGGACAAAAAGAGGTCAGCTCAGTCTACTGGTGCTGCAGGGAGAGGGTGCCAGGATAGTTTGCCTTTGCCTTTAGAACTGTCTGCATTTAAATCTAAACACTTTTTCCCTGACACTATCCTTATCCATCATTAAGTTTTCTAAACTTGAACCATCTGCTTTGGTAGCTACAGTTACCATTCTTGATGAAATCCCTGACACTACATTGGTGTGCACACCACTTTATTCAATGTCATTGCCCAGCTAAATGTGAGCAACTGCTGGTTACCCAGCACTGCGTTAATGAAGACTGTGTTGAAACCATGTTCCTGTGCCTAGTGGCATCAGCACCATTGGCTGAATCTTTTATGGTTTCAGCTTTCTTTTCCAGGTATTGACAGCATATTACGTCTCACCCTGTCAGTGTCAGAATCAGAGCTGTAGTGCCAGTGTGCTCCATTCAGTGGCTCAACAAACTCTTCCATTGTTGATGCTGGAGACATTCTGGACATCTATGCTAGTACAGTTCTTTATGGTCAAGAAAGTGATTGCACAACCCCGTTATTAATCTTACAATCCTCCCTAGGAAGTCAAACCATTAAATAAGATCTCTAAGGTCATACAAGTTTTAGGCTTAATTGAAGCATTTGGAATCACCAGTAGAATTCCCCTGCCACTGTCATGTATGATTTTGAAGGGGTAGCTTTCCCAGGTGGCACTCTAACCTCAGACTTGGCAAATTCAGATACTTAATGCAGTCAGGAGAGGTAGCCCACATAACCTATTCATTCATCCCCAAGAATACTGCAGGAGCATTATAGTTCTACTTAACATACTGCTTGGGTGCCCCCCCCCCCTTTGTTAGATATTGTGAAGGATGCCACCAAGACCACCTTTCAGTCTAGACAAGTGGTTCTGTTTCCTAGCACGTAGCATAGTTTTTTTTTGCCCACCTTAAGATTAAGTGGGTCTAGTGGAAAACACCTAAGTGGGAGCCTATAGCCTCCACAGCAGCCCTCAGGATGGCTACTCTCCATAGCCATGCTGTCAGTCCTCTCAGGCTGAGTCAAGGGAATCATGTCTTTGCATCATCATGCCACCTACGCTCTCTCTAAGAACACTTAATTATCTAGCTCATGTAGCATATTTTCAGAAGAAGCTCGTGTGAAATGTGTCATGTAGTTGAGGAATTTTCTGTTGGGCAGGAAAAGGATACAAGGGTTGAGGTAAGCTCCTTCTTTTTGAGGAATCACATGGTCTCAATCCCCTTCAGTCTAATTAATTAATTACATTTTCCTCATTACTTAAAATATGGCTTAGAGTACCATAAGATCAGTGGATGCAGACATTGCAGTGACCCAGTATGCATGATGTAGATGAATGTACTTCACAAAAGACACAAAGGCTGCACTTTTAGAGTTCCCTTATATAGGTCTGTCCATGCTTGGTGAGAAGATTATTAGGATCCGTACGAATATGGAAGAGCAGAGGAAAGTTTTGATAACTATGGATGTGGCGTACTAGGCTTTTCAAAAGTCATCTACCAAAACACAGAAGGTATGGCACAGGTGGTTCTTAGCAAGCTTACCAGGGGTAGTAGAAAGGAGACAGACTCAAGTCCTTTAGTCCTTTCCAGTTTAACAACATTGGCAGTAGTCAGAGAAGTAAAGGTAATTGCCACCAATTAGGATGACATGGAGAGTTCAGCAACAGTAGCAGTCCTGAACCTTTCCTTGTCTGCTGACCTTTAAAGGCAAAGAGGGGAGTATTGCACTTCCATTTAGAGTGGTCAAAGATCACACAAGACAAGTGCATCAGAGGCCTAACATCCAGAAGTTATAGAACCCCCTTCATTGCAACCCCCCACCAGTGCAGTCTCTAATGGTATTCCTACCCCTTCGGCGAAAACAGGCAGATGCAAAAAGTCTTATTCTTCCTAAGCAAGAGGAATATTGAAAAGGCCCTACAAGACCATAAATACTAGTTACTGTTCAGGATTCTTTTTCGTGTTGAAGATTATGTATGAACTGTGGCCCAGTATGGATTTCAGCAACCTAAATGCATACATAGTGAAACAAATGTTACATGCTGTCTTGGTGCACATCGTTCCCCTCCATGTTTGACAAGAGTTTGGATCTAGCAGCATATATAGATAGTGGTCTGTGGAAGTCTGTTATATGAGATTTGCACAGTTTGCAAGAAAACTAATGAAATACACAAGGTAGAGGGATCATAGTGATAAGACCGAAGCCCTTAACCAGGTTAAAAAAGAAAGTTAAATGGCTACTTAGTGAGTAGTTTAAAAAAAAAAGAGCTGTACAGGTGGACTGCATTAATAGATATCAGTAATATTTAATGCACACAGTATGATTACAAAAGGTTGTAAGCGGGATCCCCAAAAGTACGGTCAAGGGGTATAGTTAGGAGACAAGGAGAATTCCCTAACTGTTTAAGGATATCTTTCCATGTCACTGTTGCGGTGTTCTTTATCAAAGGGATTCCCTGCCAAGGGTAGCCCAATGTCCAGCCAGTGTACCAAAGCCTTATGATTTTATAGATGTTGTATGTCACATATGTGCTCCTTGCTCAAGATGTAGGGCATAAAGGTGACATACAGGCTTGCAAATTTCAGACCTTCTTTGCTGCAAGTATGAATGCCATCACTGATTATTGGTCTGCATGCTGCTGCTTCTGTGCTGGTTACCAAGCTGTGTTTGAGAAGTGCCCCGTTCGGGTTTCTTCTTACCTTTTTTTTTTTTTTTTTAATTTTTGTAAGTTTAAATGTCATCCAGAAAGGGAAAATGTCAGTGTGAAAGGCAGATTCTCCATAGGGATTGTCATGAGCAGTCTCTCTTCTGTTTTTGTGGTTGTCATGATAACACACAGAGTTCCAAGGCCCTACATAGTTGTCTCTCCTTGCCCATTTAACTGGAGAACCAACATCTTAAGGTGTTGGCCTGAGGTGCTCTGGTGGATTCTTCCCATCCCAAAGTCAGCTGCCAAGAAGCTCTGGTCTGAATTCTGCTACCATCCCACCTCTCTCAAGGCTACATAATTGTTGTGTTGGATTCCTCTGCCATGACCCTATTTGGAGGCTGGCATAGATTTGACTTTTCACATGTCCTCTGAAGCTCTGCAAATGTCCACTTCAGGTTTTGAGGGGGAACCTCCGCTGATTTCCAAGGAGCCAAAGGGGATACAGCAGATACTTGTTCAGAAAGAGATTCTTACTACGTCGGTTGAGTGTAGGCAAGGTTCTGAATCTCCTAGGATATTTAGGGCAGACGTACTGCAAAAGAAAAGGCAAAAAAAAGCACGTTTCCCCTGCTGCTAAAGATCCTTATGAATGGCAGGATTTTTACCCAAGGGTTGTTTAATGCATTGATGGCTGTAAAGCCTACCCAATGAGTTTCTGGGGCCTGCCCCCCCTTGGTCATCTAGCCCGCTCAGGCCCAGAGAGTAAGATTCCTCTGAAGAGGATTTGGGTTCTGTGGAAGAGTCTTTGGCATATTCCTCTCAGATCCCTTCTTCCTTGGATTATGGCTTCAGGGAGGTGGATTTTATTAGTCTAGATTCTCTCTTGGAAGAACTCTCCTTGGGGTTACTATTTCTTGTGTGAAGAAATTTTTAAATGCGACTCTTCAGAGGTTTCCGATATTCAAAAGAGGTGTTATGAGCTCATCCAGATGGAATTCCCTAATCCCTCTGCTGTGCCTCCAGTCTTAGCTGCCTCTTTAGATACCTTTTCAATAGCCTCTGTGGCCCCAGTTTCTCAACCTCCAGTCCCTGAGAAACCTGATAGAGTTTACAAAGGAGCCTGATGAGTGTAAATTCCTATACAAAAGTTGTTCTGCTGACCCTTGTGTAGTGTCAGTCTCTTCTGACAAACCATCTAAACTTTTGCCTTCTACTAAACTACTTCCTTCAGACAAGGACAGTAGAGCTGTGGAACAGCTAGACAAAAAGGTATATACTGCTGCCACCTTGGCCTTTTGGGCTGTTAATTACCAGACCCATATGACCAGGTATGTTTTAGTCCGCAGGCTATCTCAGACCTCCCTGATTTCTGAAGGGAATGTAATTCAGCTGATGCCTCCTCTAGGGTGGCTGCCTTTGATTCTGTTTTGAGCTGTTACTGTTAGCTTTGTCTCCAGCCTTTGCCTGATGATATTAAGGCTGATTTGTTGGATGTTCCTCTTGACCATAAAAACCTGTTTGGTTCTGCTGCTGCTGAGCTTTTTAAGTCTGTTCAGAATAAAGGCAAGTTCTTGCAGGAATTGAAACATATTTTTGTCTCTCCTGTCATCCTTAAGTTCCTGTGAAGTTCTGCATCCAAATCTGCCTTTGCTTGCAGATAGCCTCACCCTCCTCCCAAAGGTAAGAAGGGTTCCAGGTGGGTTCCTTCTGCTAAGTCTACTCAGACTTCTGCTTCTCAGAAGCCTCCTTTTCAATACAAGCCAAGTTCTATCTGACTGTTTTATTTGCTTCCTCCTTTCTTGAGTCAGATTCCGTTATCACTTAGTCTTTCCGTGTCCCTTCCCAATTGCTTAAAGGTCACTCGACCCTTGATTTCTCTCCATCATCCGTTACGGAAGTTTCATGGTATGAAAATCCTTTGATCCCGCAAACTCCTCAGGAATGGCTTCCTTTCTTCCCAAAACTGCTTCAGAGCCTTTTGGCACAGGGCATCATTCAAGCTTTGCCACTGTCCCAGGAGGTGAAGGAGTTTTATTCCAGAATGTTTCTGGTTCCCAGGAAGGAAGGCACCTGGAGACCCATTCTGGACATTTCTGAGCTCAACACTTTTCTGAAGGTTCCTTCCTTTCGAATATTATCCCTTCAAACCTTATTTTCTCTTCTTCCCCAGGCTTTCTTGGTCTCCCTGGACCTCAAGAATGTTCATCTTTACATACCTATTCATCCCCTTTTCAGGAAATTTTGTGTTTCTCTGTCTCTGCCTTGCATTTTCAGCTCTCTGCTTTGTCCTTTGGTCATTCTACTGCCCCAAGGGTATTCACCACAAGCCTTGCTCCTGTGATTGCCTTTTGCAGGATGAAAGGGATTCATATCTTTCCTTATCTAGACAACCTGCTCATTCAGGCTTCCTCCCTTGAGGTCTTTCTTCATCACCTCCAGTTAACTGTTTTCTCTTACAAAGCCTGGGGTTCACAATAAACTGCCATAAATCAGTCCTTGTTCCTTCTTAGGTTTGTGTTTTTTCTCAGTTGCAGGTTCCAGACCATTCCTATGCTGGCTTCCCTGCCTCTTCTCAAGGCTCTTTCTCTGATCACCTTTTTTAATTATTTTTCCCTCTGGTTTCAATTACAGCCAGAGAATTTCTCAGTTCACTGTGATTCATGGCTTCCACTTTTCCTATTCTACTTCTAGCCAGACTTCTTATGAGAAAACTGCCATGGTTCCTAAATTCAGTATGGCTCCAGCGCTCTCATCCACTAGATTTTCTAGTCCCTCTTCATCCATGCCTCAAACCCGAGCTTCAGTGGTGGATTAGTCAGCTGTCTCTCAACTCGGGACTTCATTATCAGGGCCTAATCCCCTCTTGGGAACTTTTTTCTCAGATGCCTCAAGCAAGGGGTAGGTAGCCTCTTTTGGCTTCCTCAAGGACCATGATCTCTTGTCTCATCAGAGGTAAGATCATATCAGCATGAAGGAGATTAGAGCTATCATTTTTGCTTTCAGACCTTTCACTTCCTCTTTCTTCCGGGCCTCTTTAAACCTTCACAGACAATACCACAGTGATGATGTATATCAACAAGCAAGGAGAGGAGGCATGGTCATACCTTCTTTGCAGACTAGCTCTTTAAGTTTACTATTTAGCTGTCCAGTATCAAGTGACTCTTCAGGCTGTATACATTCCTTCAGAGCAAAATATAGTGGCAGATTGTTGGAAACCGGTCCAGTGCATAGACTCACGAATGGATGCTTCACATAGATGTGTTTCTGGACATTGTCCCATGGTGGAGTACTCCTCAGGTAGATCTTTTTGCCTCCCCTTTGAACAGACAACTTCCTCTTTTTTTGTACAAGAGTCCCAAGTCCTCTGGCTTGGGTGGTAGATCAGGACTCCCCTAGACTCTTGTTGGTGACTCTTTTGGCCCAGACAACATGGGTTCCCCCTTCACCTTCCAGGGGCAGTCACAAGTTACTTCACAGGGTGGACATACTCAAGCAAGACAAGGGATATCTGATCCATCCTGACTTGTCCACTCTTCATTTGACATTGTGGGTGATAGGGATCTGTTTTAGGTACCTTTTTCTGAGGATGTGTGGCCAGAAAACCCTCTACCAGGAAATCCTACATGTCCAAATGGAAGAGATTTTCTCTTTGGTGCTTTACATATAACCATGATCCATTTTCTGTGGGGATCCCTCTGGTTTTGTTTTAATTGTGTAAATTGCTCCATGCTGGGTTAGGATATTCTTCTGTTAAAGCTCACCTCTCAGCTAATTCTGCTTGTCTGACATTAACTCCTCCTCTGGCCTCTAGTTTTGATATCAGGCAGTTTCTTAAGGGCATCCTTCATATCAGGCCTCATGGGAAGCTTTTTCTGCCTTCCTGGGAAATCAATTTTGTACTTGAAAAAAATCACTCAGGCTCCTCCTTAAGCCTGCAGCTTTAGCTTCAGTACAACATTGTGCATGGAAAATTGTTCTTTTGGCTTTTACTTCATCTGAGAGTATCTGAACCCCAGGCTGTCAAAGCTGTTCTTCCTTTTTTGATTTTTTATAGGGACAAGGGTCTCTCTTCATACTAGGTGCTTAACGAATTATTCTCTTAATCAATCTATTAATTTGCCTTCCTTTTTTTCTTCTCTGCAGTATGCTAGTGTGAAGGTTCTTCACACCTTGGATTTGTATAGACAGCTGAAGTATTATTTAATTAAGGCCAAGGCCATTCAAAATACTGACCAACTTTTTATTTCCTTTCAACCCAGATCTGTGAGTTTGGCTCTTTCTAAGCAAACCATATCCTCATGGATCTTTTAAGGCCATTTCTTTTTTTTTTCTTTTTTTTTTTTTTTACTCCTTTCATGGAAAATGTATTTCGGACTCTGTAAAGACTCATTTTACCAGGGTTATGGCTTCCTTTGGTGCCTTTTTCAAAGGATTGGATACCAGTTCCATCCTTGATGTTGCTATTTTGACCAGTGTCCATATTTTCACTATGCATTACAAATTGGATGTCTCCAGAGCAAGAGCTGGCTTTGCCAGAGCTGTCCTGCTTGAGTTTCTTGAGGGGTCTGCTGGACCTTCCACCTTCCAAGTTTCTTCTTGAGCTTTTGTAAAGAATACTGCAGCAGTGATAGAGAAGGATGTAGTACAGTTGTGCAAGATCTTACCATAACAGTAAATGTCCTTCTCTTCACCGCTGCAGTATTTGCTCCCACACTCCTCCCACTTCCACTTTGTTCTTTTTTGACCTTCTGGATGCAAATGTTCCTCCAAATTCCTTGCACTGTTCCTCCTGGTGCTTTTCAGTTCTGATATATACGTCTGTATGTCACATTTATGCCCTGTGCCTTGAGAGGGGAGCATACAAATTGTGAAACTTTGGTATACTGGCTGGACAATGGGCTACTATTGGCAGGAAATCCCTTTGGTGTAGAATACTGCAACAGTGGAGAGAAGGATATCTACTGTTATGGTAAGATCTTACACAACTGTACTATTTTTTATAAAGACGTTCATTCTGATGAACTTGTGCAAGTAGTGAAAGGAAGATACAGAAGTATGAAGAAATTTATTTACTAGCAATACCAGATATCCATGTAGAACAGTTGTCTTTAATCACACTAGAGAAGACTAAAAGTTAAATATGTTAGCAACAGAACAGTAAATCTCTTGGCCATGATGGGGAATCATTTGAAATTTGGAAATTAGGGAAGCTAAAAGTCAAGTAGGTACCTGGGTTAAATTGTTTAATCAAGCCCTACAAGGTAGAAGTTACTGTGTTACAGAAATGAGCAATAGTGTACCTTAAAATAAGAGAAAGATCATCCTAAATTCATATAGACCAATTTTTATATTGAATTATGATCACAAAGTATTTGTAGGGATACTAGCAACAAAAAATAGCTACATTTCTACTGGGTTTGATCTGGGCAAGTAATTTCTTCTTTACAAGGGGACAAACTTTTGATAATGTAATTGAAACAAGTTGTTGCAAGAAGATGCGAGGGAGTCAGGGAGATGACTGTTTATAATAAGCCTTTTCCACTTCAAGTCTTACAGTAGGGTCATTTGGAGCAATTTGAGGGGGAATAATGAACTATGGATTTCCAGAACAGCTCTGTAATTTAATCTTTTTTATATACATTTACTCAGTAAATGTTAAAATTGATGGTGTTATGAGTGCCCTTTTTGTTTATATACATGAACATGTCAGGAGTGCTGTACATAACTTGGTTTTGTACTGTACTCTCAACCTCTGGCATATTTAGAGTCTCCCATTTTCAAGGTTATTCATGGACAGGTAGTTAAATAGACCAACACATGATCAGCAAATAATGCCAACTTAATCTACCTGAGAGTAGACTTAACCCTTATTTCAGAAACTAAACAAATTTCAGATTTACTTTGGGTGCAAAATAAGTAAAACTAGCAAAGAAGCGTTGGAATTTAGTTACTTCTGTAGTCCTACCTTGTCACAAACCTCCCTTATATATGGGGACATAAAAAAAATACAATATTTACATGTCTGATTAGCCGATTCAATATCTGTGTGGTGATGAATCAGAGGAAGAAGGTAAGGGCAAGATTATTTATAAAAATAGAACATGGAAAACGAGAAGAATGGATTCAGATAACAAAATACAAGCTGCCAATTTTTTTTTTTATTTCCCCCTAGTTGTTTATGTAATGCAACTTTTTCTTAGCTTTCCCAGTATCAAGTTACAATACGGACAGTATAGGAATGCATCTGGGAAGGAAAACATGGTAGAGTTATTGTAGAGAAAAGTTAGTGATGCCTTTGCAATTGGGGAATAGGCAAATGTCATAGAATTACATTACCGTTGTATATCAGTGCAACTTTAGGTAGTTGTAATTTAATTCAGTTTGAGTGTAAATGGCAGGTTGCAAAGAAATTACACTAATGGGATTATCTTGAGGGTGTAGTAAACCAACTTTTTTGGGCATTGTAGATTAGAAACAACAATAAGTCATATCTGCCTGTGTGGAATGGGGGAGCATAATACAGCAGTGGAATGGAGGAAAATAAATAACCCAATATTTTGGGACATGTTGAGATGATGAGTCACACATTTCTTGAGAATAAGCAAGGATAAAATATAATTTGTAAGTGAATGAAGATTTAAGGTTTTTGGATCTTCAGGCACAGCTATCCCTTTACTCATATCTGATCAGACCCATTATTGAATATAATGAATCTTTTGGCATGTATTTATTTATTTATTTAAATATACAGCAGAACCTAACCAACTTGCCTTTATTCAGCTATCTACCTTGTACAACCTTATTTTCTAGCCTACTGCCTACCCTGCCCTGCACTAGTCAAGCTAGTCACACCTTGCATACCAAATCAATCCCTATAATCAGAAGACAAATATTTCTTAGCGATCTCAAAAACCTACAAGGAAAACCAAGTCACTCTCTGTATTCATACTCTGTCTCTATACTGTGGAATTCACTACCTCTAGCTACCAGGTCTATGCCTGGCCTTACCCATTTCAAAGCCTCTTTAAAAAATAATCTCAAAAATACCTACTCCTGCATAAAGCCTGCCTAATGCTGAGCCCCTTCCTCTTCTTCCCTACTAGCCTCATCCTCCTGTTCTGTCACATTTCACTCCCTCATAGTCTACAAAATCCTAAGGCTTTCCTAACTCCTTCTCTGTTTCTATACCATATCCTGCTGCTCAGACTGTAATGCCTCTATTTTCAACTCTCTCACTAGCTTTCTGCATCACTGACTTTCTAGCTATTATTTTCCCTACTGAAACCAACATTCTATTTTTCATGTACAGACAGTGTCCTACATTGCACTACCTACATACTATTTTTGGACACCATCTACTTATAGTCTATGTATATGGTGAGAGTAACTATTACTGTCTGTAATGTTTTAACTATAAGAGAATTGTTTAGATGTAGTATATATTGAAATATCTTGTAACATAGTTTGTTCTTTCAACTTATTTGTATATAGTATTTCTGATGTCATTTGTATTGGATTGGATTATACTGTATTTGTATTGTACTGTATGTGGAGGTTTTCTCCCCAGCCTGTGATGAAAACGGGTTCTGCAGACCCAGTCAGACCACCCTGGTAAACAAATGTCAAATAAATAAATAAAACTTGAGAGACCTTGAAGATTCATAACTAAAAAGATCATTGGCCTCAAAAATCTCATTTCTTAGGAGAGACTGCAGACTTTTCTCTGTACTCAGTCTGTTGCAGACTCCTCCATGGAGATCTGTGTTTAGCCTTTCGTGCCGTGAAAGATCCATCCCTATTTTATCTCCTCCTACTTCACAGAATTAATGGTACATCAAATACTCTGTTAAACTAAACCATCAGCTAATGAATAAGACATGTTGGGGTGATGGATACATATCCCAACGTGTCCATCACCTCTGGAACAAACTTCCACTACATGTCAAACAGAGTAGTATGCTTACCACCTTCAAGGTAGACACAGATAATTGGATGGGCAGCCTCAAACTGTTTCCTGATCTAGCTTGCCTCGTACTCCTTGAAGCTAGAGTGAAGTTTTGATTAAAGTTTTTGGGCTAGGCATGAAATGGTCTGCAGACTGATTGCTTAGTACTTGCCTACGAGCCTGTAAAAATATGGTTAAGAATAACTTAAAATAGTCAGTAATGACAATTTAATTAAAGCCTAGAAGAAGTCTGGCTTATGTGAAAATGTTAGTGAGTATGGGGTATAATTTATATTTAGAGCTGAGAAGGTGATTTTCTGAAAGATTGAGAAGGGACTGAGAAAAGAAGTTAGCTTTTCAAGTATAGGTGGGAAAAGTGGACTTAGATTTGTTTCACTTCACCAGTTTAATACAATTTAGAATTTTTTCATGGAAAGGCCTTCACATGTGTGTATTTGCACTAAACAGAGGGCAGAAATGTTCTTGAAGGTTAATAATGTCTTGGAGGTGCCAGAAGTGGTGATATAAAGACCTGGAAACACTTTTTGGGGTTAAAAATTCAGGGATTGAGAAATGTCAGTCACTACAAGATATGATAAATGAGGTGTTTGCTTGAAAGACTGTCTTAAAATGCATCATTTTACTCAGTTATGACTGGATGTCTAATATACCTGTTTATCAAAAGGTGATGCTAAATTTGATGTACATTAAGGCCAAAAAAAAAAAAATCAATAACATGCAGATACTAATCTACAATACAACTCGCTTGTTAAGGTTCTATATGAATAATGGATGAGGTCTCTGTTATGTAGTGCGAATGTAGACCAGGTAAGGCATGCCAGAAGTCTATAAACAAATGCCATTGCTCAAGTGTAAACATAAGCAATGTCCCAACTAAAAGTAATGTTATTTTTTTTTTTTGGTACAAGACTGATACTAACCAGCCGAAGAGATGAAGTCCGAAAGCATCACCTGTGGCCTAGAGGGATAAACCCTGATTACCTACAGCCTAGGAGATGCAAGTGTGGCAAGTGGATCAGGTGTTTGATGTTTCAGACAGGGAGGATGGGCATGTCCATCTTGGGGGTTGTGCAAGGGCACAGTTCTGCAGTTCGTCCCTGATAAAAGACTGAGACACACTTGGAATGGTATTTGGCAAAGCTGTATTCAGAGATGTGGATGATGATCCATGAGCCCATTGCACTCCACCTCTTTGAACTGTGTGAATGCAGGGAATAGGCCTTAAGGAAGACTGTCTCCCTTGTCAGCAGTATGGCACTGCTTTTGGCTGCCTTTGTCTCCTCACTAACCCCAAACGTGGCTGGGAGTAAATCCAAGGGCAGCAAGGTCGATGAGGAGAGAGCCTGCAAGCAGCTGATTGTCTACTGCAGGGAGAAAAAAAGTATGATTGTGGAATTAACTCAGATGAGAACCTGAAAGATTGAAAGAATTGAGATGCCTCTTAAACCTGGTCGATTTTTTTGAAACAGTCACCAAGGTCATTGACGAGGGGAAGGTGGTCCACACAGCCTACCTGGACCTCGCAAAAGCCTTCGATACAATACCCCACTCGGGCATTATAGATAAGCTCACCAGCTTAAATATAAACCCCTATGTCACTAGATGGGTTGCAAACTGGCACAAGGACAGAACCCACATGGTTAGAATTGCTGGAGCCATGTCAGACTCCAAACCAGTTACAAGTGGCATCCCACAAGGCTCAGTCCTGGGACCTCTCTTGTTCGGTATATATTTCTCAGAGGTACAGGCCAACACGGAAGGACTGTGGCTGACCAAGTTCGCAGATGACTGCAAACTAGGCGCCATAATCGACTCTCCAGCCGACACAAGCATCCTACAAAAGGGCCTCATAGAAACAGACAACTGGTGCCAGAGCCATGGCCTCAAGCTAAATGCCAAAAGGTGTATAGTCATCCCCTTTGGCAAAAACAAAGTGCCCACAAATTACCACATAGGTGGTAATCCATTAAGTACAGAAGAAGTAATTAGGGACCTGGGGACCCAAGTTGATAGCAATCTCTTATTTGAAAACCACGTGGCCAAAGTGGTTAGAAAAACATTTTGTATAGCCCACCTAATCATGAAGGGATTCACATCTAGATCAGGGGAGGTCATCGTGTCTCTTTACTCATCCCTCATCAGGCCCATAATTAAGTACAATGCCCGTTTTGGGATGTACCTTACCAGACACCTGCAGCAACTGGAAAGACCCCAAAAGTACCTCACCAAGAGGATCAAAGGGCTCAAACAGATGCCATATGCTGCCCGGTTAAAGAAACTCCAGCTCTACTCAGTGGCATACCGCCTGCTCAGAGGCAATCTGTGCCTGACATATAAAGCCATGTCCAACCTGGAATTAATGGACATGCTGCACCTCAGGAAATCCAAATCCCATCGAGCTACGCGCTCGAGAGACTTGAACCTCAGCACTGAAATAAATAGGACATGCTGGAGGTACAGATTCATAACCCAGAGGCTCCCTTCACTCTGGAATAAAATCCCAGTCCAGGTTAGGCAGAGTCCCTCACTGACTCTCTTCAAGAGGAATCTTGGTGAGTGGATGGGAGACCGTAGGTTTACCCCGGGTATCACTTCTGTGTCACTGTTAGACAGAGGCACAGTATACTAACCTCGAAAAAGGGCATAGCAAAATTAATTTAAAATGGGTGGTGAAAGCCAAACACACTCTGGCTAAGCTTATAAATGCCCTAGGGCAGATAGCCTAATATGAACCTATGAACCTATGTCTGGATAATGACTGTTAATGATCAGTGTTGTGCTTGTTCTCTTCTTTTAAAGATTAATGGGAGTAAGTTGTCTCATTGCATATGTGATCTTGATTGTTGAAGAGACTTGTGTTCCTAGGTTATTATTAGGCTAATGATCCCCAGTGGTCCTCCTTAAACCTTTCCATACTTTCCCAAATGCACTTAACAAATTTTGATACCTTAGGGATATTGTAAAAGGGTGTATGTAGGCTTGGGCATGAGTGATCAACCCTTTACAGTCTGCTTCTGTCTATATATAGGTGCTAGGCAAGGTATACATTTGATTCCCCATCTACTGGTCCATATTATGCTTGAATTGAGTTTAGGGAAGACCTCTGCATAACATGGATGGTAAGCCTGTTCAAAAGAAGGGTTCTAACTGTAATTATGTAATCAAAGTTAAGTAATAGTAAAGTTCGTAAAAAAAAAAAAAAAAAAAAAAAAAAAAAAAGAGGAGCTTAAATGTGATCTTTGGACCTTGAGGATGCTTGCCTCCTCATTAACATTGTCAGGGAGCCCTGGAGGTATCTATACTCTCAGGGAGTTCAGATGCCTGCCCTTTGATATCATCACAGCCCCCAGTGTGGTTGCCAGATGCATTGAAGTTGCAGCAGTTTACTAGAGGATATTCAGGACGAAGATTTTCCTTGTACCTAGACAATGCACTTTGACTAATCATGCCTGGCCTGCGTTTAATTTGCCTGGACATTATTTTCAACATGACTAAGTTTCATCTTAACTGTAAACAACACATAAGTTACCTAGGGTATATTTGGAATGCCAACATGTGCATAGTGTATCAGATGGAAGAAAGGTTACAGTTTTGCAGCAGCTCCTCTTGGGGCAGGGGGTTATGGTGGAATTTCTAATTTTTTTTTGTTATGGTGCTTCATCACAGCTATTTTTAACTGCTTTAGTGAGTGCTGCAAAATTAGTGATGCCAGCTTGAGAAGTTGGTGTCACACCAGATTGGTGTTCCTCACTGCTGGCTGCATATCCCCAGTCCCTCTCTGTAGGAAATCTCTTCAAGATGCAGAGCTCAGTCTGCACCCCTCTACACTGATGCATCTGCCCTGGGGGTATTTTCAGGGCATACGCATGCAGGGAATATGGCTCCTACAGGGATCGCAACTGTACATCAGTGTGCTAGAACTCTAGTCATGCCGTTTTCCTTACATAACTTGGTTACCTTAGCCATCCACAAAAACTAACATTTTGTCAACAAACAAGGTGGAATTTGCTCCATTCCCCTTTAAAGAAAGGATCAAGTGTTGGTGTAAGGCATTAACACACAAACTATTCCTGTTGGTATCCCACATTCTGGGACACTCCATCACTCTAGTGAACCAACTTAGCAAGGTCCTTCTTCCCTACAGGTGATTCCTAATTTAAAGAGGTTAGCAAAAAAGATCTTTCACAGGTAGGATAGACTAGTAATGGATGGGCTCACATGTCTATCAAATGCAAAGTGCACATTTTTATTTATTTATTTTTATTTTACATTTGTTGACCGGGCTAGTCTAGCTGGATACATGTCCATTTTCAGTAGAGGCCCGGGGAGAAAGCTCCACTAGTTATTACAAGTTTAAACAGAAATAGACAATACAGGTTATAACAGATATTATGATGGCAGCAAACCAAAATAGGTAATAAAATAAAAATTTTTTTTTCACATGATGTGAATTACAGTAGTCTGACAATATATATGTGAAAAAATATATATACATAAATGTTATGTAAAGGGAAAGTTATCAAGGATACAGGGAAAACAATTATGGAAAAAGAAAAGAAAGAGAAGAAGAAGCAGAGTTAGTCTGGGTTATTGCAGGAGCATAGCCAATGTTTATTGAGATACATTTTCAGTTGCCTTTTAAAAATTGAGAGAAGTCTGAGATATGAATCAGAGGGTAGTTTGTTCCATATTTTTCCAACAGAGTTGGAGAAGGGGCAGTCTCCTGCAGAGTTATTGGGTTTAGCAGTATTAATCAGTAGTTTGTTTGACGAGCGTAGATGTTTCAGATTGTTATATGGTGTAATAAGGCTGGAGAGTATTGGTGTTTTAGTGGGTTGGTTTAGGATCTTGTGAGCTGTTGAAGTTCAAGCTGGTTAGGAAGTTCAAGCCACCCTAGTTGTCTTAGATTCAGGCAGTGATGGGTTCTAAAAGGGAATCCTGTAGCAAATCTAGCAATATTGTGGTAAGATGTTGCTAGTTTCTTGAGGTTGCTATTGGAGAGATTACTGTATATGGGGGAAGCATAGAGAATAGTAGAGATTAGGTGAGTTCTGGCTATGATGGTTCTTGCTTCAGGTGTAAAGAAAGGTTTGGTTCTGTATAGGGATCCTATTTTTTTATTCACTAATTTTATTGTATTGTTGATGTGAGAGTCAAAGTTAAGATTGTTGTCTATTGTTATTCCTAATAATTTAATAGTTGGGTCAGGAGAAATAAGAGTACCGTCAGTGGAAGTGAGAGTGAAGTTTAGTGGGGTTGACTTTCGGGTAGGTGAGAAGAGTAGCAGTTTGGTTTTCTTGGGGTTAAGGAGCAGGCAACGGTGTGAAAACCATTGTTCTACAGTGGTAAAAGCATTTTGGGTAAGAGACTGGAGTTCAGTTTGTGAGGTAGCTGTGCAGATTATAGTAGAATCATCTGCATATTGAATGCAGGTAGTGTTTGGGATAGCTAATTGCAGGTCATTAATAAAGATGGAAAATAGAAGTGGGCCTAAGATAGAGCTTTGTGGCACTCCTAAAGAGATGGGAAGGAGATCAGATAGTGAATTTTTCCAGAGTACTGCCTGCTGACGGTTTTCTAGGTAAGATGTAAACCAAGTTATGGAAGGAGGATCAAGTGAGAGAAAATTCAGTATGTGAAGAAGTTTGTGATTAACCATGTCGAAAGCTTTAGATAAGTTAGTGAAGACTGCAGATGATAGATTATTTTTGTTGCAGTTATAGTTGATGGAGTTTGTGAAAGAGAGTAATGCAGTGGTGGTACTGTGGGAAGGTCTGAATCCATGCTGACAATTAGCGAGTAGGTTGTTGTGGAGAAGGTGGGTAAGTAATTGTTTATGGATACATTTTTCCATGATTTTAGCAATAGGTGATAGTAGTGCTATGGGGCGAAAGTTAGAGAAGTCATTGGAGTTCCCCCCTTTGTGTAGTGGGATGATATGAGATATCTTCCAGATAGAAGAGAAAATTCCTTCATTTATAGATCTATCTATCAAAATAGACACTGGATAGGCAATGGCTTTAGCACCTATTTGCAGGAACTCTGCAGGACGTTTGTCTGCGGAGGGGGTGGTAGGTTTTAGTTTTTGGAGCAGTGATGAGATAAAGGAGGTAGAAACTGGTTGTAAGTGAAGGGAGGGAGGTTGATTTGCAATTGGTGAAAGTAGCTTAGAGGTGTCAGGAGATAATTGACTAGCAGGAGTTTGAATAGTATTAGTGAAAAAAGAATTAAAGGCATTAGCTGTATGTGTGGGAGTCTCTGGGTTAGAGCCTTGAGGGTTGGGTGTGATAGATTGGCCTGGGGATAGAAGATTGTTAATGCTGGTCCAGAATTTTTTAGGTTCCTTGTTGGAGGCTTGTTGTAATTGAAGGTAATAGTTCTTTTTGTCAGTCAGGATTGCTTGTTTTGTACTGTTTCTAAGTTCTCTGAAGTGTTGGCGGTTAGTTAGATTCTTAGTGGTACGCCATTTTGCCCAGGATTTGTTTCTGAGAATGATTTTTTGCCTTGTATTGTTGGTCAGCCAGGGTGCTGCTTTAGCTTTGATTCGGGGCATGAAGGTCTAGAATGGATAAGAATGTGGAATTGAAGTATTCTACTGCTTCATTAAGGGGAAGATATTTTAGTGGAGACCAATTACGTAGTTTTAGTTCTGTTTGAAAAAGTTCAGAGTTGAATTGCTTTTTTGAACGGAATGTTCTGTAGGTGGTAGGAAAAATTAGGTTGGTTTTATGTCTAATAACAAGTTAGTGAATGATCACTTAGATCATCTGGAAGGGTACCTGATTGGTAGGTTTGTTGGGGAGTATTAGTAAGAATCCAGTCTAAGGTGGTTTCATTGTTACTGATTTTATTAGTTCTGGTAGGGCCATTAATAAGTTGTGTAAAGCCATATAGGTTTATATGGGAGGTGGGGTTTGTACTATTACAGGAATTCCAATAAATGTTTGTCACCTAGGACTAATGTTTCTTGAGGGAGGTTAGTGAAGAGCCAACTTAGGATGTTTTCTAGAGTATTAATGTTATTTCCTGGAGGAAGATATACACAAATGATATTTATGGCTTTATTAGTGTTGACTTGAAGTTTGGAGCAAATTACTTCGGCACTATTTTCTAGGGGTAGTTTCAGATTTATAGTACTGATTTGTAGTTGTGCTTTATGGAGAATTGCTACTCATCCTCCCTTCTTGACTGAGCGGTCGAGTCTAATGATATTATACCCGGGTGGGGTGATTTCGTTGTCTTTAATGGTAGGTTTTAGCCATGTTTCAGATAGGCATAAGATGTCATATTGGTGGACTTCGAGGAGGGCATGGACATGAGTGATTTTATTACAAATGCTACGTATACTGAGATGAGCTATGGAGAGTGAGTTGGTGGGTTTGTTAGGTAATAGAGAAGTAGCTTTCTCTGTTTTTTTGTTGCCCTTGTTATGGATGTGGTATGGGCCAGGGTTGGGATGAATGTCCCCATCCACTAGTGAATGGAGGAGTGTGAAATACTTAGGATGTAGAGGTTTACAAGAGTAGTCAATTAATTTTCTAGATTTTGGGTTGTTTATCTTAAAGTTTGCTAGTCTGTGGTATTTGGCTAGTAGGTAATTGGGTTTAAAAGTGAGATTTAAGAAGGTTGGTGAGAAAGGTGATGTAGGTGTAGAGGTGTGTATGGAGGGAAAGGCAAGGGTAGACTAAAGAGGTTGTTCATAGGAGGTTGGGAGATAAGTATTTGCTAGAGGAGGAGGTAGAAGTGATATACAGATGAGTAGCTGAAGTTGTGAGGGGATAAATTATGTACGCATTATAATGTTTGAGGAGGTGAAAGAGACGATGAGAGGTAGATTGTAAGAACAGATGAGGAGTAGTAGTAAGACTTTGTGATAGAGGAGGAGGTAAGTTAGTTAATTGGTGGGTATTATGTGAGTTTAAAAGGGGTTGGGTGAGTTCATAAAGAGATTTGTCTGATTGGAGTGGATAGATTGGGGGTGTGACTTCTACAGGTATAAATGTAGGAGTACTGGGGGCGGGTGGAAATTGGGGGCAGGGTAGGGGAGCGGAGTGAGTCTTCATTTCTGTGATTCCCAGTTTCATTAATCAAGTGCGAGATGCTGTGGAGAAAGACTGGCCATGAGGGATACTTTGTGCATATTCTCCAGTGCTGCTTATCCTCAGAACACTGTAGAAGGCACATTTTGTCAAAGTTAGGGATCCTGATAGCCCCACATTGGCCTTCAAGTCTGGTTCTCTCATCTGACACTGTACTGTAAAAGGCTCACATGTCAGGCTGTTTTGTTTTTCTGAAGCCTGATATCTCTACCTTTCCCAAGCATTATCAGTCTAAAGCTTTGTGTAGCTTCTCCAGATGTTCATCGTGTTTCATTGCTACAGTCATTACACTTTGGTTATCCTACCGTCAGGCGGTCCCGTAGTTGGCCAGAGTTCCAAAGTCTTGGTCCAGCGTCGGTTGCTGTCGCTTCTTCCCTGACGTCAGTGCGCCAGGGGTATACAAGATGCAGCCGACGCCATTTTCTTCAGTCTTTCTTGCTGCGCGGTGCCCGAAGCAAAAGCAGTTCGCAAGTGCCAGTCGGCAGACTCCTGAGATTTCAGATTTGATTTTAGATCCGAAGTCTTCAATAAAGCTAAGTACCACGTTGGGGAAACTTGTTCTTGCCTCAGACCGATGTCAGTAAAAGTTAATAAATGTATTTCTTGTGGGAAGCAAATACCTCATAAGGATTTTCCTTCTTACTGTATTCCATGCCTAGGCCCAGATCACGACGTCACTAGTCTGTTTTGTGCTAGATTTAACAAACGCACTATTAAACGTCGGTTTGATTTTGCACGCCATTACTTCGGTCGAAGGTTTAATTATACCATGCCATCGGAACAACCGATGACCGGAATTCACAAAAATGCAAAGATAAGGACAGGCATCCGAGGCCCAAAACTGACGACGAAGCCTCTTCTAGGCCAGTCGCCGGTTCTCAGTGAGGCGCTTTCACAGCCCCTGACTCCCGCTACCGACTCCCACGTGGACTTACCTAGGCCTCTGGATATTCAAGGTGTTGGACCTACGGAGACTAACCCTACAGATGGGTCCGGAGCTGCTGTGCAGTCTTCGGCTTCTGAGGGTGTTTTCAGACCTACTCATCTTACCATTGCATCTACAGCCAAGTCTAAAGCAACTTTAAAGACAAAGAAACAAGTACAGCATTCACCTGGACAGGCCACCATGCCTAAAAAGCTGATGCTCAAAATGGCCGAAGACTTAATTACTCTGATCAGGGGTACTCATCCCCCTCCTGATAAAAGGCCTAGGCAGGATGCAGACTAGGATTCCTCTGACCAGATTTCTGTGTATTCTGACTCCTCTTCAGACCAGGGATATTCCTTACCCCCCTATGAGGACTCTGATGCTGAAGAATCTGTTCCTTCAGCCTCTCCTCCTGAGGATTACTCTTTTGGGGAGCTTTGCACACCATGAAGGAGCATTTCCATTGGGAAGGCCAGGATTACTCAGAGTCCAAGAAAAGGCTCAGATTTTCTTTTATTACCCCAACACAGACCCCTTGCTATTCCGCCAGTGTTAGATATTGTGGACGATGTGTTCTTTGAATCCAGTTTAAATCCAGATTCTTTACCCCCTGCTCCAGTCAAGGCAGACCGGTATTAGAGTCCCCGATTCACACAAATTTCTGTACAAAAACCCTTCTGCTGACCCAGAAACTATTTCCCAGGGTCCTAAAGGGGTAAAGGCCTCCACAGCCAAAAATCCAGTTCCCTCGGACAGGGATTCCAGAGCATTAGACAGATGGAAAAAAGTTTACACCTGTGCAACCTTAGCAGTTTACACCTGTGCAACATTAGCAGTGAGGGCTTTAAACTGCCAGTTTCACATGCTTAAATATCAACAATGTTTACTGTCTCAGTTAAAGCAGAAAATGAGTACAAGTGCAGAACAACCTGATTTTAAGGAAATGCAGGATTTATTGCATGCAGCTGAACAAGTGAGAAAACATACTTTGCAGTGTGGTTTTGATTAGTTAGAAGCTTCTTGTAAAGCAGCAGTTACAGGATCTGTGATTCGAAGGCATGCTTGGTTAAAGGAACAAACCTTACCAGATCATGTCAAGGCTAAACTATTAGATGCTCCTTTACAGCAAGATATGTTATTGGTGTTAAAGCTGAGGAGGTATTAAAGAAAATGGAGGATAAGGCAAAATCTATACAAACAGTGAAATATTACAGGTACAGCCACCAAGATTTAGCAGAAATTGGCCTACAAAAAATTGGTCCTTTCCAGTGTCAGGCAGGCCACCAAGAGGCAGATACAGACGCCCAAGAGGCAGATCTCAGCCCCAAGGATCTTACAGGCCACGACAGTGGGACGCTTCAACACCCAAAGGAGGTGAGGACAAGTCACAACCTTACAGGAAGCAATCTCAATGACTTCCCCCTACCAATGCCAAACTCTACCCTGTTGGCAGCTCCCTTAGGGGGAAAACTAGCACTTTTTTCACAAAACTGGCAAACAATCAGCCAGGACAAATGGGTGCTGAATATTGTGTCTCAAGGTTACAGGTTCCACTTTCAAACTTTACCGAAGTTAAAAAGAATGCCAGCCCTGCCACAAAATCAATGGGCAGAGGCACAAAAGCAAATTACAGCCCTCATGGGCATGAGAGCTATTCAAAAAGTACCTCTGCAGGAACAAGGACAAGGTTTTTATTCAAGATTCTTCCTGGTACCCAGAAAGGACAAAGCCTGGAGACCCATTCTAGACCTTTCCAATCTAAATACTTACCTGGATGTTCCGAAGTTCAAAATGTTGACACTACAGCAGCTCCTTCCCATGTTGGGCAAGAAAGCTTGGCTTGTTACTTTGGACCTCAGAGGCATACCTGCATATGTCCCAATCGGACAAAATTGCAGAAGATACCTCAGATTCATAGCTGGTTCAGTGCACTACCAATTCTCTGCACTACCCTTTGGCTTATCTACTGTGCCCAGGGTCTTCACAAAGTGCCTGGCACCAGTAATTGCATTTTGCAGACAAAAAAAGGAATTCAAATATATCCATACCTGGACGACTGCCTGATTCAAGCAGAGAGCCAGGACATTCTTCTAAAGCATCTGGCGTTTGTAAAAAAGTTAAGTTGCCTAGGGTACACAGTAAACGAAAAGAAATCAAAACTAGTGCCCTCACAAGAGATCATATTCCTGGGTGCCAGCTTAAATACAACGGCCCAGATGGCCTATCTCACGCCAGACAAGCAAAGACAACTTACTCAGTATTTTCAATTGATGGCAACAAAGTCCCAACTCCCTGCAAGAAAAATTCTGCAGGCCTTGGGATTCATGGCATCCTGCATACTTCTAATTCCATATGCCAGACTGCATATGAGGAAGTTACAATGGTACCTAAAAAGTGTTTGGACTCAATACTCATACAGCTTGGAAACGGAAATACCACTAATTCCCTGCCTGCTACAGGAGTTTCGAAGGTGGGCACAGGCATGTCACCTCAACAAGGGTCGGCCTTTCACTCTACCCACAGCCAGGCAGACTCTAACAACAGATGCTTCGGATTACGCTTGGGGAGCACACATGGCAGGAAAATGTATTCAGGGCAAATGGACCACAGACCAACTACATCTACACATCAATCAAAAAGATGTTGGCTGTACAAAATGCCCTAACAGCTTTCAAGGACCTTCTGCATCCAGGACAATTACTTTTAAAGACAGACAACACCACATTAATCTGTTACATAAACAAGCAAGGGGGCACTCATTCTTGCCCCCTATGCAGACAAGCCATGACCTTGTGGAACACAGTCCTAACTTATCAAGTTCATCTGCAAGCACAATTCCTGCCAGGAAAGAAAAATGCTCTGGCAGACGAACTAAGCAGAAACATTATGGATCCTCACGAGTGGAAATTAAATACACAAGTTTTCAATATGGTAATACAAGCATAGGGGTTCCTGGACATAGAAATCCTTGCCTCCCCACTGAACTGCCAACTACAAAAATTCTGCACAAGGATTTATCACACACAAGCATGGAAAGTGGATGCTCTTTTGTTCAGCTGGAAAGGCCTGCACGTTTATGCCTTCCCTCCTCTGCCTCTCCTTTTGAAGGTTCTCCTAAAAGCCAGACAAGAAAAACTACAGATGATACTGATTGATCCAGACTGGCCACGCCAACATTGGTAGCCAGTCTTAAAGAACTTAGCTCAAGGCCCACCTTGGATTTTGCCTCAAATTCCACACCTTCTGACCCAACAAAACAATCATATCCTGCACAGTCAGCTCAAAACCTTATCCCTGGCTGCATGGCAGATTCATTAGCCAAACGGGCAACACCTCTCTATAAAGCTGTTATGGATGTCATTTTGGAGGCCAGGAGACCTAGCACCAGGAAATCTTATTCAGAAAAGTGGAAGGGATTCTGTGCCTGGAACCAGGCTCAAAGCCTTGACCCTCTTGTCCCTAACATTCCTCGGATACTACAATATTTAACTGAGATGCTGGACAAATGACTATCCTTCTCATCCATTAAGATCCACGCATCTGCCATCTCGGGTCATTACAACACAGATCCTCCTATTTTCTCTCATCCGTTGCTAAAGCAGTACCTCAGAGGGGCTAAAAACATAAAACCGCCCTGGAGATCACCAACACCTACTTGGGACCTCACCTTTGTCTTGGAAAAACTAACTTTTACCTCCTTTTGAGCCAGCTAATACAGCAGAAATAAAATATATATCATGGAAAACTGCTTTGCTACTAGCAATAACCTCAGCACGAAGAGTCTCAGGACTTCAGGCACTAATGGCAGTGGAGCCCTTCATCATTTTTCACCAAGACAGGGTTTCCTTAAGAACAAACCCTTCATTTATGCCTAAGGTGGTATCCAGTGTGGCTCTTAACCAAAACTATTCACTTGCCAACATTTTATCTAAATCCCCAGAATAAAGGGGAGAGAATTCTACATTCTTTGGACATACACAGACAATTACGCTTCTACTTGGACAAAACAAAGGCTTTTAGGAAAACTGAGCAACTGTTTGTATACTATGCTGCAAGATCACAGGGAAAGGCTATTTCAAAGCAGACCATTTCAAAGTGGATAGGACACTGTATCCGGTTCTGCTACACACACCATGGCAAGCCTGTACTATCTAACATTATAGACCACATTCTACCAGGGCAACTGCAACTTCTACTTGCATATCTTAGAGGAGTACCTACCAATGACATTTTGGAAGCTGCAACTTGGAGTTCAGTGCACACCTGTACCAAGCATTACCACTTGCCTCTTTACTCCAGATCCAGAGCAGGCTTTGCCACTGCAGTGCTGCAGGGCCTCAAAGCCACACCAAATCCTCTCTAGACCCAGCCACCCGGACTCAGCTTTGGGATTCAACCCAAGTGTAATGACTGCAGCAGTGAAACACTATGAACATAGTACAGTTTTGTACCTACCATAAATGTAGATGTTAGTGTCTTCACTGCTGCAGTCCAGGTTACCCTCCCTCCATCCCCTCTTTCTCGGCTAAGACTTATCTACACTTTTCTACCTTATACTACCTATGTGGTGTATTTGCTGGTAGCTGAACTTTATGGTTTTATTTTTCATGTATGCTTTATTAGCAATATGTACTGCCTACCTACTTAGGGGCAACTGACATCTGGGGCAAGAAAAACTGAAGAAAATGGTGTCGGCTGCATCTTATATACCCCTGGCGCACTGACGTCAGGGAAGAAGCAACAGCAACCAACGCCGGACCAAGACTTTGGAACTCTGGCCGACTACGGGACCGCCTGACGGCAGGATAACCCAAGTGTAATGACTGCAGCAGTGAAGACACTCTAACATCTACATTTATGGTAGGTACAAAACTGTACTTTTTGAGTGCAAACAAAAACCTCAAACTGGAAGATAAGGTATACGAGATACTTGCATCCTCTTAAAAAAAAAATAGCATCTGTCAAGTGAATGAACAAGGGTAATAAGTAATTTGTCCTTTAGTAGTCAGTGGGAGCATCTGCATAAGGCACTTCTGGATCAGGTATTCAGATTATTCGGATACCTAGAAGAGTTATACAAATCCGGTCTCGGCTATGCCGTTAATGAGGTGTACTTTGTAGCTGTCGTAAACTTCTTCAAAGACCAGCACTTCCCATACCCGGCAGCAGATAATCTGAATAAGGCATTTCTTAGGAGCAGCTTTTGATACCCCCCTCCCCCATGAAGAACCCTATGCTCCCCCACCCCCATTTTATTCTGGAGGCGCTAACAAAGGCACCTTTTGAGCTTGCATTATCCTTCAGCCTTAAGTTGTTGTTATGGAAAGCACTATTCCTGCTGGACATGACATTAGCAAAGAGTGTCTTAGAGCTGCAAATTCTGTCGATGAAGCTGCTGTACCTGACCTCATGCCAGTACAGAATGACAATGTACATGATCCCATTTTCATGCCCATGGTATCCGTTTAACTAGAATTAGTCAGTTTATGTATTTTTCCCCCCAGGTATCAGAACATTGTAAAGCATCATGCATTTTATAGATGTACACAGGATTTTACGTCTTTAGCTGAGCAGGACCAGAGAAATTAAAAAGCTGGATCTTCTCCTTTTACTTTATGCTTCCCAAACAAAAGACCTACTGATATCCAAAGCCACAGCCTATTTCATTTGATTTCCTATTGCATCAGGTTTTGTTGCATTTTTGTAGGAAACTCTTCTGTCATGCCTAAGGCTTGGTCAACCAGGGTGGAAGACACACTTGCTAGTTTCCTCTGAAATGCTTCTCTAGACATATGCACATAACCCTAGTTTAGACTGAATACTTCCACTAGATACTACAGGTTATACATAGCATGAAGGACACACTTCCTTTGGGCTGCTGATTTTCAAAGAACTGTTTCCATAGTTGGGCCCACCCAGGTAGGTAGCTAAAAAGTAGGTTTAAGAGGTACCAAAGATGGGCACCACCTGTAACTGAATGCAGTTAATAGGCATTTATTTATTTAAAATGGCATTTATTAATTATAATGATGAATATTTATTTTATTTATCCTTGTTGACCTGGTTAGTCCCACTAGGCTAATAGCTTCTTCAGGGGAGATCTGAGGTGGTATTTATACTATTAGTGAAAATTTGGCCAGGGCATTAGGGAACTTCCACATCTCTTTTCAGTAAGTGCCATGGAATCTTTTACATTCACCTGAGCTACCATCAACTCAAGCAGGTGAGACCTGTGTTTAACGTCTCATCCGAAGGATGACACACTGAGGAGTGCAGCACCTCCTTTATACTACACTGCTCTGTTACTAATTGATCTATCTGGTATAGGAATAGAACCCACAACTTTCTGCACCAAAAGTGAGTGTGCTACATGTTGTGCCACTGACACTGCAATCTATCTTCTCCTGGTGATTGGATTATTGACACTGCAGTGTAGCATTAGGGGGTGCAATAAAACAAAATAACAATATAACTTGTAACAGTGAACCAGCTTTTGAACAATAACTTGCAAACTAATCATTAATTACAAAAAATTAAGCCATGTAGAGACTGTATAAATAGTACATTGCTCAGCGCAGTCAGACATAACTCCCAGTGAAATTCTTATTGCTGTCAGTTATTCCATGCGGTTACTCCTGTACGGCCATTGTTCTACAGCAACATTGCCCAGCGGTGTGGCAACTGGCCTACATTACTTGTACCTTTAAAGGAGTACATTGCAAAGCCTAATTGTTTTCTAAGGAAGCTGTCTACCACCTCCTTGCCCTTTGTCCCCTTACCCTTCCAGTGCTTTTTACAAACAAGCTTAACACACAGTGACACGCAGAATACTTCCAAAAATAGAAGGAATTGCATCTCCACTTTAGGTTTGATCCCAAAGTCACAAAGCTTGAAATGCAACTGGATTACTTCTCTGTAAATAATTTGTCCTGCAAGTAGTCTCAATATTACTTTATCACTGGGCAATGCCAAAACATAGACATGTTATCAGCCCCAGTCCTCCCACATCTACAGCAACCATCATTCTGTTTTAGACCACATATCTATTTCTTACATGGGGTACAGTACCATCTAAAAAGAAACTGCATTTGCTGATCTTAATATCTTGGCCATCTCCCTGGCTTTTCTGGGGTTTTCCACACACTTTCTCACCGATCCATGGTTAGTATGAGAGCCTCATACCTTTTCAATCTTGCCATTTTTCTAAACATTAAAGCTGTAGATTTTTTTCCAACAGATCCTTATACATCTACCTGCCATGCTCACCTGTAGTGATGATATGTATTTACCTAGTATTTGATTTAACTGCCATAAAGTAAACCATACTCCCATGTTAAGTTGAAATTCTCGACACAGAGAATGAAAAATTTTGACCACCAGGACTTATAAACTATGATCAATTAAGTACAATATTTACCCTCCAGTGCTCACTTGATTTCCTTATCACCACCTTTAAAACTTGAGGATGGAGCCATATGCAGTCTGCTGGTACTCTTTCCCATGCTAGACCACTTATTGATGCACTTATTTGAGCAAATTGCTGTAACCAGTCGGGGGGGGGGGGGGTGGTATACCCATTGAATCATTACACTCGTCATCTTTTCCAGTCCAGTCCACCATCAGTGTCAGTAGCACAACAGGTAGCACTTGCTTTTGGTGCTGGAAAATCAAAAGGCTGTGGGTTCTATTCCCACTCCAGGTGATTGGATTCTGATACTGTACTCTTGAATGTGCCATCCTGATAAGACATTAAACTGAGGTCCTATCTGCTTGAGTTGGTGGTAGCTCAGGTGGATGTAAAAAAAATCCCACAGAACTTATCAAAAAGTGCAGGGGCCCTTTATTTATATACAGTAAGAACTCTTTATTTACAACATATTTATATATGTACAAATATTTACAAATGTATAGATTTACAAATATATTTACAGATATTCATAATTTTCCTTACATTCACACTAAATTTTCATCCCTATTACACCCGCACTACTTCTCCATAACCACTATCTGATTGTACTTAATATTGTTGCTAAAATTCATTTACCATTAAACATAATTTCATTTATTTCATTCCATGTACCCCATATAACTTAAAATATCTTTCTTGGAAAAAAAAATTTTTTTCGGTGACTATTACAAGATTTCATAATTGCAGTCTCTATCTTGTAAACCCCCATAAAAGACCTTCCACCCAGAGGTGGCATCCGAAGTAAACTGTAACCAAACTGTCAATCTGGTATTCTTCCAAAATGTTCTAATAAAGGTTAGTACACTTTGCACCTACTGGATATTCATAGACAACTTAGATTTTATTTGCACAGGACTAAAGACATTAGAAAATCTGATCAACTGTTTTTTGCTTTCTCTAAAGTTGGTCAAGGTGTATCAAAAGTCATTTTGTCTAGGTGGCTTGGAGATTGTGCAATGTTTGTTTACAGCAAGCTGGGTCTGTTTACAGCAAGCTGGGTCTGCCTTTACTTAAGAAAACAAAAGCTCATTCCGAAAGGGCAGTGGCTACCTCTGCTGCCTTTTTAAGCAGAATTCCTGTTGATGAAATTTGTATGGCAGTAACTTGGTCTATGGTTCACTCATTTGCCCCTCATTACAAGCTAGATGTACAGTCCAGGTCTCGTACATCCTAATCTTTCATTGATGCCACCCAGGTGTTTCAGTAGCATGGGAATCTGTCCCAAAGTTTGAATCAGACGAAAGCAGGCAACATCGGATATGAAAGTTATGTACTTGGATCCATGTCTTGTTTTTCATCCAGTTCAACATTCCTCTTTCTATTCCGCTTCCTAAATTATCACCTGTTGTAACTGTGAAAAGGATGGACTTCACAAGGAACCTTGTCCTTGAACAGCTTTAGTTGCAGTTTCCTATTTTTCTACCCTTTTCCTTATCTGTTGCTCTAAGCTAGCCTTTTCATGCTGGTTATTGTATAATGTACTGTTTGTGAGCAGGCAAAGTTGATCTAAGGTAGTTTGAGGGAACAGAGAGAATTGGGCAGGGGAGTATTCAGATCCCTAGATCCACAGCTTCCAAGTTGCTGAAGTAAGATATGACAATTCAGAGGTTGAACTGGATGAAAGATAAGACAATATACTGCTCTGTCATTGTGGTAAGTACACAAATTTTGTTTATATCCTGCATAGGCTACAACTAGCTAGCTTCCAAAGCTTCGAAACACACTCCATGCGCCCAAACCATTGGTCATCTCAACCTGCGCTGACTAAAAAGTTAGGTTTTGGTGCCAAACCTTTCAGGGCTTTCATACCAACTAAGGCTTTTGTACCAACCGAGAGAGAGAGAGAGAGAGGCAAAGCCCCGAGAAGACCTTACTAGAAAAAGACAGTACATGTCCACGACCTGGCATTAAAAACAACAGAAAGGGGGATGGGGGCTGCAGCTACTGCAGCAGTGATCATTCCAGCATCTACTTTCATGGTAAGATTATTGACATATTATACTGTGTTCATCATTGTGGTCATGGCTACAGTAGCGTAAAATATACGGTAGATTACCATAGCTTACAATAACTGGGAGGTGGAAGGAGAAGCGTTCAGGAGCACCTGGAGAATGGTCCAAGTAAAGCCTGTATTAGGCCTGAAGAAAGAATCTAGTTAATAGTGGCTTGTAAAAATATGCACAGGGGACCAAGTTGTTGCGTCCAGCCCTTTCAAAGAAGCCATAGATGAGTACAAGGCCCTGGTCGAGTGAGCCTTGACCCTGCCTGGAATAATTTTGTTTTGGGAGTAATGAAAGGTAATAGCGTAAGACAACCTCTTGGAAATAGTCTGCTTTGACACAGATCATCCCTTCTTACCTTCACAAGAAGTAAACAACTGATCATAAGTTCTAAAATATCTTGATCTGTCAAGGTAGTACTTGAGTGGTCTGTGGTTATCCAAGGTATGAAGTATCCCTTCTGTTACATTTTTTGGGAATAAAATGTGGAGATGGATAGCTTGGCTTAAGGTAAACTTGGATACCACTTTAAGCATAAAAGAAGTATTAGTTCTCAATGAAACCCTATCTCTGTTAAAGATATATTGACTCAACATAAGACCTTTCAACTTGGAAACTCTTCTTGCAGAAGTCAATGCATTGAGCAAAATTATTTTTCATGTCAAGAGCCTCAAGTTAGATTGTTTGGTTCAAACAGAGCAAGGGTTAGCTTCTCTAATGCAAAGTTAAGATCACAAGGAGGAGCCACTGTTTTTGGGAAGATTTATGCAGAACCCTCTGCAAAAACCTTTTCACATTTGACTGTGTTGAAAGAGCAGGATTGATGGGCCGACATGCTGAAATGGCCAGCAAATAAACCTCGATAGAGGATTAAGACAGGCGTTAAGATGGTAACTCTCATAAATACTGTAAAACGAGAGAGTCACTAGCCCTCAGTGGGAGCTGGCTCTTTTGTTGGCACTGACTAGAAAACCTTTTCCATTTGCTAATATATGATTTTGTAGTAGCAGGCCTTTTTGCCTCCATTAATACTTGCTGCATGTTCTCAGGCAACAGGCGACGAATGGGTATTAAAACCTTATATTCCAGGCGGTCTGTTGCAGTTGTGTGGGGTCAGGATGTAAAACACTGGTGGTCTTGTGTGAGTAAATCCAGGCTGTGACAAATCTTGTGGTAATTCCTTCTGGCGAATTCCAAAAGAAGGGAGAACCTCTCTTGCTCAAGTTGGAAGGGAGTCATCACAGTGATCTTTGGGGAGTCCTTCTGAATCTTCAGAAGTACCCTGAATACTGGTGGAAAGGATGGAAAAGCATACTGGAACATTACTGTCCATGGAAAAGAAAAGGCCATTTGTTTTCCAGGCGTTCTTTCAGAGAGTCCTGGAACAAAATTTTGTCATCTCATTTTTTTAGAGAGGAGGTAAAAAGGTTTACTTGAGGAAGTCTCTGTGAAATTCCCCACAGATGTATCAAATCTTAAAAGAACCCCCCCCCCCTCCCAATTCAGTCTCCATTTGTGAGGGTCTGCTGTGGTCCTGTTCAGCTTATCTGCCACACAGTATTGCTGTTTCAGGATGTAAAATGCCTGTAGAGTGAGATTGCATTGTAGAGCTATATCCCATGTTAATATGGCTGGTCTGCATTTGGTATAACATCTGGTTTCCCCTTATTTGTGTATGTATGACATTGCTGTGGCATTGTCTGTAAACATTTGAAGAGGTCCCAGAGACCACAGATGACTCAAACAGTTGAGAGCCTTCATAAGAGCTTGCATGTCTTTTATGTTTGTGTTTTGGTCTGCCTTTTTTGTCCCAAAGACCCTGCACTTTGTACCCATTGACACTGCTTCACAAGCAAAGTCTGAGGTGTTTGCAGGGACTGACTGCTTTGATTGTATAAATCTATAATATAATATAATATATAATGGTAGTGGAAGGTGGAATAGGAGACCTGGATTTTGAGAAATGTAATGTCTGCACTATCTGATTTCACTTTGTACAAATACCAGAACTGGTGTTTGAAAAGACTGTGTTTATGCTGGGATCAAAGAAATTTCAGATGCCATTGTATCTTTCTCATGTGGAGTCTTGCAAGAGGTATCACAAATCATAAGACACAGAATCCTGTGATTATTACCTCATAAAGACCTAAGTTTCATGGATGGAAGGAACTGGACCCATCTCAATTTGAATTCTTCAGGGGCTGGTCATGCCTACTCAACTTGGTATTCTTTTTTTGTTTTTGAAAAGGTCACCAAATCGATGGATGAAGGAAAAATGGTACACACTGTATACATTGACCTGGCAAAGCTTTTGACACACTTCCCCATTCAGGCATAATATTAAAGTTAAATGCACTGGGAATAAACCCCTCTGTCACCTGCTGGACTGCCAACTGTCTCACAGATAGGACTCATAATCAGAATAGGGGAAGTTACCTTCACAAAGAGACCAGTCACCTGTGGAGTCCCCCGGGGTACTGTGCTGGGACCTCTCCTGTTTGGCATCTATTTTTCTCAAATGAATGCCAATACCAAAGATCTGGCTGTCTTTGTTTGCAGTTGACTACAAGCTAGGAGCAGTTATTGAATCCCCAAATGACTTGGCTGTCCTGCAGGAACATGTGTCCCAAACAAATAACTGGTTCCAAAATTGTGGACTGAAACTAAATGTAAAAAAAAATGCATTATTTTATCCTTTAAGAAGTGTTCTACTGCTGGGAGCAACCACATTGATGATATGCCCCTAAAGATTTGACCCAGTTGTTTGGGATTTGGGAAGTTATATGGACGGTGACCTAAATTTGGACCAGCATGTGTTGCTGTAAGACAGTCCTTCTGTATTGCACAGCTTATAAAAAAGGAATTGTCTAGATCTAGGGATGTCATTGTCCCCATTTACTCATCCGTCATTAGACCTGTCATTGAATGTTATGCCCCCTTTTGGCATGTATCTAACCAGACCCATCCAACTACTGGAATGCCCACAGATGAACCTTATTAAAAGAATACAAGACCTAAACATGTTCTCTATGTAATGACTCGTAGCCCTGTTACTATACTCTGTCCTACAAACTGCTAAAAGGTAACCTGTGTCTGCCATATAAGGCATCCTCTGACCCATTGCTGATGAATTTACTGCATGTCAGCAAGTTGAATGGCATCAGAATCTGTCTAGGGATTTAATCCTGTTCTGCGACATCACCAGAATGGTTTGGAAGGACAGGTATATCTCAGAGATTACTGCCACTCTGGGACAGACTCCCTGTCCACATAAAATTAAGTTCATCCCTGTCCATTTTCAAGTGCAGCTTAAGTCTATGGATGGGGAAACAGAAAATTTACCCCCAGACTGCTCCCTGTGCTGTTAATGGACAGAGGCATCTTCTAATTGCTTTATTACATGCATGGGTTCCCACAAGTTATATAAGGTGTGATCCCATTTATTCACATTAGGAGTAATGTATAATTGCCAACCATGGGATGGGTAAGGCCAATATGTAACCAAATGGAGTAGGTTATTTCTAGCACAAAAGGGAGGATTGTCTAGGCTTAAAATGCTCCACAAGGGCAGCTAGTCTAGTAATTAACCTACAATCCTACAAGTCTGAAAGGAAAAATCCCTGAAGTAGCTTGAAATATAGATCCATTTTTTTCTTCCTGTAGAAGAAAAGCTGTTTGTACTGAGGTGGAGGAGTGTCAATATTCACCAAGGATATTCGCACCACCAGGCTAGTTGCCCAACATAATGCATCTGAAATTCTCCAGGTGCAACTAGCACTAGGTAAGACTGCAATCCAAATTGTAGCTTGCTACATATCCCCCACCATACCCCAAGATTCTCACTACACCTTTCTAAACATACTGGAAAATATTAAGATAGAACCAAACACCCTAATACTGGGTGATTTTAACTACCCTGCCATTAACTGGGTAAACTACACTTGTACCAACACCTTTGCCCAACAGTTCTTGGACATCATAAATTCCAATGCCCTGGATCAACTAATCCATAGTCCCACCAGGGGCTCCAGTATCCTAGACCTGGTCATTACCAACATGGGAAATCGATGCTCCACACCTATGGTCACCCCCTCGTTAGTCAGGTTTGACCATAAGCTAATCACCCTTAACATCCACATCCCACCCCTACCCCCCAGTAAGGAAACCTCCATAAAAAACTTCTCCAAAGCCAACTTTATGCTACTCAAGTCAGAAGTGACAAACTTCATGACACCCATGCAGAAGGGAACTGAAAGTTCACCTGCTGAATCCTACACTAAGGCACTGTACGAGCGCATCCACTCATGCATGAATCGTGCCATCCCAAATAGAACCAAGATGCTCTCATCCAAAAAAAGAAAGCCAATCTGGTGGTCCCCTGCAATAAACAAACTTTACAACAAAAGGAAGAAACTATTGCAGAAAAGAGGAAAATCCCAGGATGCAAAAAACTCCCTTACCAGCTTCAGTAAGAAACTGAGATCCCTCATAAAATCCTCCAAAGCTAGTTACGAAAATAAAATTGCCAAAGATTCCAAAGACGACCACAAGGCATTCTATAACTATGTCAAGAATGTAAATGGCAATGCCCAGATCTGCTCTGAGCTAAAACAGAATGGCATTAAATATACTGATCCCAAGGATATTGCCAGTGTCCTGGCAGATCACTTCAGTGCCAACTTCACCCCCCTCTCACCCCCTAAATGGCACATCTCAATACCTGAAGATTGCCAAATTCCGGTAATAATGGCCACACAGGTAAAAATGCACTCTCCAAAGCTACGAATACAGCATCCATGGGACCAGATGACATCCCGGGCTGTGTACTACATGAACTACAATATGAACTGGCACCTCACCTAAGTGTCATGTTTAATCATAGCCTTACCTCAGGTTTCATGCCCACTGAGTGGCGCACAGCTACAGTTATCCCACTCCACAAGGGGGGATCCACCTTGGATCCCGGAAACCACTTCCCCATCAGTCTGACTAGCTTTATCTGCAAGGCCATGGAGTGTATTATCATGGAACTTATAAACAAAGACATTGGCAGCCTTCAAACACTGGACCCCACCCAGATTGGGTTCGTGAAGGGCTGATCTTGTCTCTTGAACCTGATTGACTTCTTTGAATCAGTCTCCAGAGTCATGGACAAGGGTAAGGTGGTCCACACAGCCTATCTAGACCTTGCCAAGGCCTTTGACACCATCCCCCACTCTGGAATCATAGATAAACTTACTAAGCTGGGCATTAATCCCTATATCACCCAATGGGTTGCTAACTGCCTTACTGATAGAACCCACACTGTAAAGTAGCAGACTCCAAATTCAGCTCCAGACAAGTGACAAGTGGAGTACCTCAGGGTTCAGTCCTGGGACCGCTGCTGTTTGGCATCTACTTCTCTGAAGTACAGGCCAACACTAAGGGACTCTGGCTAACAAAGTTCACAGATGACTGCAAACTGGGAGCCATTATTGAATCCGCAAATGACGTGGATACTCTACAAAAGGGCCTTACAGAAGCAGATGCTTGGTGCCAGAACCATGGGCTGAAGCTCAGTGCCAAGAAATGTATAGTTATCCCCTTTGGAAAAAAACATGTACCCGTGAATTACCATATAGGTGGCAGTACACTAAACACCGAAAGTGTGATAAGAGACTTAGGGACACAGGTGGACAGTGATCTCACCTTCGATAACCACATCACCACAACAGTCAGGAAATCCTTCTATGTGGCACACTTCATCACTAAGGGCTTTTCATCCAGAAAAAAGGAGGTCATTGTCCCACTGTATTCATCCCTCATTAGACCCATTATAGAATAAAATGCCCCGTTTGGTATGTACCTCTCAAGACATCTGAAACAACTGGAAAGGCCGCAGAAATACCTCACTAAAAGAATTGCAGGCCTAAAGCAGAAGCCCTATGCTTACTGCCTTAAAAAACTCCAGCTATACTCTTGTCGCATATCATCTACTCAGATGCGATCTCTGCTTAACATGCAAGGCCATGTCAAACCCAGAGCTGTTGGACATGCTACACTTAAAGAAATCCCAATCCCTCAGAGCCACATGCTCCAGGGATCTAAACCTTGTCATCACAATAAACCAAACATGCTGGAGGGATAGGTTCCTGACCCAGAGACTCCTCAGGCTCTGGAATAGATTGTGCATACATGTCAAGCAGAGTGCCTCTTTGGCCGTCTTCAAAAGGAACCTTGATGATTGGATGGGAGAAAGGAAATTCACCTCGGGGATCACATCAGTCACCCTGCTAGACAGGGGTCCAGGGAAGTAAATAGTGTGGGAAGAAATAGCCAGGGAATTGTTATGGCTAGGCTTGTATAGGCCCTAGGGCTTATAGCCTAGTATCAACCTATGAACCTATTCTGCAGGCACCTGTGACATGCCTTCCAATCTATCTGCAAATATACAGAGCTGAGTAATTTTTTTTTTTTTTTGGTTTTAGAGTTTGTACTGTTAATTGTTGCTTAGATATGTGTTGAATCTATTTTGTCTCACCCACCCTCTCTATTTCTGGCTTGTAGTTTAAATTTGGTGGCTTTTGCAGTTGCCCGCCCCACTGTAGATTTGATCTGGGACACTCCCCCAGTCCCATCTCCTTACCACATTCTACCTAATAAACTCTTTCAGCACTTGCTTTTAGTCCTTTTTCATTTAATTGCATTTTTAAACTGTGTTTGGTCTAATATTGCTACATACTCAAGTGTGCTAACTTGCACTGCATGTGAATTGTGTTTACTACTGTTTTAGCTACTTTTATGTAAAAAAAATAAATAAATAAACTGTAAGCCTGTTTCTTACCTTTCCTGTAAATAGTGTTCCAGATACAGATTTGCTGTATCCAGGACTGTATGTAAGCTTCTGAGCCCCCCCCCAGCCTTTCTGCGTTGGAGGGAAACTTTGTAGCTTATCAGTGGGAGTGGTAAGCACTAGGTAACCTGTCTACCACATAAGGAGTGGTTCTGGCCCAGGCCGTTTGGACAGTCTCTTCCATCTCTCTCAACTTTCTGATTTGAAAGCCTGCGTTTGCACTTTTCTGTCCTGTAACTAGTCTAGTGCAGATACAGATTCTTAGTTTTAGCACTTTAATGTGCTTATTCGTGTTCAGCACTTGTTCAGAACTTGTAAGCACTAAATAAGCTACTAATCACTATAGCACTCAACCTTCCTCATTACCTAGAGGAAAACAGTTTCTGTACTTACTTTTCTCACTTGCTTAGAGAAAAACAACTCTTGTACTCTCTTTCCTCACTTATCTAAAGGAAAATAGTTTTTCATTCAGGCATGTCCAAGGGTCAGCTCCGAGTGTTCTCTCCTGCTTATCTGATGAATCTGGGCATCTTGAGGCAATGTAGAAATTGCCTCATGTACACAGACAACCCTCTCCTCCTACCACCCAACACTGCAACCTGTGAGAGATGCACTTATCTAGCCAAACTGGAGGTAAAGCTCTCTCCAACCAAGATTGAACTTGACAGTCATGAGAAGAAGGTAAACATTTGCACCACACCACACTCTTCACATAGTTTTACTAAATCTTCACCACCAAAATCCACACATAGTAACACAAAAACATTCGCGGAGGCTCTCAATAATAATCCGTCTCTGCAACAGAGACCTCCAAAGCAGAAACGCAAGCAACCTCCATCCCCCAACACAACCCAAATGATACATAGCCCACAGATTCAGTGTGCCACTCAACCACAGCCAATAAGGTAAAGCAACGTACCCAACAGACTAGTCATAGGTGACTCTGTAGTCAGGCACACTGATGTCCCACTCACAAGGCTAAACAAGGAAAAGGTTACTGTCAGCTGCCTGTTGGTTGCCAGGATCTGCCCCATAACCCACGCACTCGGGTCACTCCACAAGTACAAATATGACTCCGTTATTGTCCATGTTAGTGTGAATGACTTGAGGCATATCTCCATGGACTACATGAAAAGAGACATGGAAGAGCTCTCTGATCTTGTAGCCCAAGCAGGTATGACCCTAGCCCTGAGTAGCATTCTGCCATCGCCCAGAATGATACCGCAGTACAAGGACAAAATGATTGACTTCAATTGGCTAAGCTTCTGGTGTCATTCTAAGGGGATCCAGTGTCTGCCTGGGATGACATGGTCGACAGACCACGATGCTTTGCACCTGTTGCCCCTGGGATTCCAGATACTGGCTAAGGCTCTTGCTGCCCCTATAGTGCCTTTTTTAGGCAAGATTCAAATGACAAATTCACCACCGTAGCAGGAACAGACAAGCAAAAACTGAGGGTAATGCTACTCAATGCTAGAAGTCTAAATCTCTAAATGCACTCACTCGAGGCACTCCTTAAAATGGAGAACATCGATATCCGTGCAGTGACTGAGACCTGGTTCAAGGCTCCAGAGAGCACCCCTGCACTATCAGGCTTTAACTCATACCACACTTTTCAGCCATGTAACCTGGACCGAAACACACAAGATGGAGGTTTGCCCATATTCTTTAAGGATATCCACACCTCCAGGCTAGTTGTTTAGCATAATGCATCCGAGGTTATCCAAGTGCAACTAACTCTGGGCAAAACTGCAATCCAAATTGTAGCTTGCTACAGATCCCCCACCATGCCCCAGGATTCCCACTCCTCTTTTCTTGATGTACTGGAAAATGTTAGGGTTCAACCAAACACCCTAATAATGGGCAACTTCAACTACCCCACCATTAACTGGGAAAACTACTCGTGTACCAACTCCTTAGCTCAACACTTTCTGGAATTCATAAACTCCAATGCCCTGGATCAACTTATCCACACCCCTACCAGGGGCAACAATATCCCAGACCCTAGTCATTACCAACATGAGTGACCGGTGTTCCACACCTGAAGTCAACTCCTCGTTGGTCCGATCTGACCATAAGCTAATCACCCTTGATATCCACATCCCGCCCCCACCTCACATTAAAGAAACCACGGTAAAAGATTTCTCCAAAGCCAACTTCATGCTTCTTAAGACAGAAGTGGTGAACTTCATGACACCCATGCATATGGACAATACAGTTACAACTGCTGAATCCTACACAAATGCTCTCTATATAAACACTTACACGAGTGCATGGTGGTCCTCTGCCATAAGCAAACTGTACAACAGAAGGAAGAAATTGTTGCAAAAAAGAATAAAATCCCATGAGTGGAGGAGCTCCCTGGTCAGCCTCAGTAAGTAGCTGAGATCCCTTGTAAGATCATCCAGAGCTAGCTAGTTGGGAACTGCTGATTGAGAGCCCAGTGTCCAAGTGTATTAGTTCTGGTTTAGGCACTTGGGCTTCAGGCCAGTTATTTTACATTAAGAAGGTTCGTGGTCTGCACTCTTGTGGGAGAAGAGGCTGGACTCTGCCCTTCTGAGCTGGGAATTTCTGGTTAAAGGTTTATAGTGCCTGAATATTTGAACTGTATCTTACTGAAATTGGTTCACCTTGTTTGCTCTAGCATAGACTAGATCCAGGCCTGCTGAATCTAGCTTTGTTTATATGCTTGTTGTTTGTTTGCTTGTTATTTCCTGGAAGCTAATTCCACCTAATACGCAACTTCTCAGCTTCTGTGGACCACTAGTGATATCTGCATTGCTTACTGTACTTATTTCCTTGTTTCACTTGAAAGAAAGTTATTGTTTGTCGCTTTTGCATTTAGTTACTTGTAACACATTGCACTCAAGTTACCTGGCACTTGCTCACTAAAGCAATTATATAAGTCAGCACTAAAAATTAAAAGCACTACACCCTCACTCCCCACTGGCCCTTGTTTTCAATTAAGGAATTCCCAATATTATTCTAGCATGTCCAAAGGTCAGTTGTCAATCTTCTCTCCGGTCCAGCTGGTGAATCTGGGAATCTTGAGGCAATGTTATAACTGCCTCATGTACACAGACAACCCTCTCCTCCTCCCACATAACACAAATACTTGAGAGATGCAGCTATTTAGCCAAACTGGAGGCTGAGCTCTCTCAACTCAGGACTGGCAAGACCAGACAGGAGGAGAAGGCAACTACACACACCACAAAACCAGCCTCACATAATGCTACCACTCCACTGAATCAAACACATAAACACACAAAGACATACTCGAGGCTCTGAGTAAAATTTACCTAAACAGCAGAGGCCTCCAAAGCAGACACCCAAACAACTGCTACCTCAAGACACCCCACAAGCAACACATAAACCACAAAAGCAGTGTGCAAAGCAGTCACAGCCCTTAAGGCCAAATACAACACCAAACATACTTGTCATAGGTGACTCCATAGTCAGACACACTGACGTCCCACTCACCAGGCTGAACAAGGAGAGGGTCACAGTAAGCTGCCTATCGGGCTAGAATCCGCCACATAACACAAGCACTTTCGGGTCACTCCACGGCAAGTACAAATATGACACAGTCATTGTCCATGCTGGTGTGAACGACCTGAGACGCACCTCCCTGGACTACATGAAAAGAGACATAGAGGAGCTCTCTGATTATGTAGCCCAGGCAGGTATGACCCTAACCCTGAGCAGTATCCTTCCTTCACCAAGAATGATGCCACAATATAGAGACAAGATGATCAGCTTTAACAATTGGCTTAATGTCTGGTGTCATTCAAAGGGGATCCAGTGTCTGTCTGCCTGGGATGACATGCTTGACAAGCCACGCTGCTTCATAAGGGACGGCTTGCACCTGTCACCCTGGGATTCCGGATATTGGCTAAGGCTCTTGCCACCCCATAGTGCCTTTTTAGGCAAGGCTCAAATTCTAAACCTACCACCCTAGAAAACAAAAATGGGAAGAAACTGAGGGTAATGCTGCTCAATGCCAGAAGTCTAAATCTCAAAATGCACGCACTCGAGGCCCTTCTCAGTATGGAGAACATCGATGTCTGTGCTGTAACTGAAACCTGGTTCAAGGCTCCTGAGAGCACCCCGGCACTATTAGGTTTTACCTCATATCATGCTCCGCCCCAAAACCCGGACCACACCACAAAAGGAGGGGTGTATCCATATTCATAAAGGATACCCACACCTCCAGGTTGGTGGCAACGCACAAGCTTCGGAAACCATCCAGGTGCAACTAACCATAGGCAAAACTGCTCTACAAATTGTAGCATGCTACAGGCCACCCTCTCAAACTCAGGAACCCCACACAGCCTTCCTGAAGACACTGGAGGGTATAAATGTATCTCCAAACACCATCATATTGGGTGACTTCAACTACCGAATATAGACTGGGAACATTACTCAAGCCCTAACTTTCTAGCCCAACGGTTCCTGGAGTTCATAAATTCAAATGCCATGGAACAGCTAGTCACTGTTCCCACAAGAGGAGAAAATATACTAGATCTCATTGTCACAAACATGGGGACAAAATGCTCCACACCGAAGTATATCCCTCATTGGTGAGATCTGATCATAAACTAATCTCACTGGAAATCCACATCCCGCCCCACCCCAAACAAAAAGACCATAGTGAAGAACTTCTAAAGCAAACTTCACACTACTCAAGACTGGTGTGGTATCCTTCAAGGCCCCTGAGCCAGAGGAAACCACAACCCAAGCTGCGGAAGCCCTTACAAATGCCTTCTATGAACACCTCCAGGACTGCATGGATCAGGCAATCCCAAATAAAACCAAGACTCTTTCCACAAAGGGCAAACGTCCAGTCTGGTGGACCCCAGCCATTAACAAACTTTACAATAAGAGGAGAAAGCTATTACATGATAGAACAAAATCCATAAAAGGGAAGTCACCCCTGATCATTATTAGTAAAAAATACGAGCACTCATAAAATCAACTAAGGCCAATTTTGAGAGAAAAATTGCCATGGATTCAAGGGACAATCATAAGGCCTTTTTCAGCTATGTTAGGAACCTGGGTGGAAACTCCCAGATATGCTCAGAATTAGTCCAAAATGATACAAAAATCACTGAACCCACAGACATTGCCAACATACTGGCAGACAGGTTCAGTGCAAACTTCACCCCCCTCTCCCCCCCTAAAGGAGAGATAACTATCCCAGCCGAGTGTAGCCTCCCGGACATCTCAAATGCACAGGTGAAAGCTGCTCTCTCTAAAGCTAAAAACACAGCATCAGTGGGACCGGATGGTGTCCCCAGCTGTGTGCTACACGAGCTAAATGAGGAATTAAACCCGCACATAAGGCAGCTGTTTAATCTCAGCCTTACCACAGGATACGTGCCCAAGGAGTGGCGTACGGCAACTGTTGTCCCACTCCACAAGGGCGGTGCCTCTACGGACCCTGGTAATTACCACCCCATAAGCTTAACAAGTCTAGTCTGCAAAGCTATGGAGAGGATCATAATGGAGCTCATAAACAAAGATATAGGGGACTTGCAGACATTGGACCCGACCCAGTTTGGCTTTGTCAAGGGAAGATCATGTTTTTTGAACTTTGTCGACTTCTTCGAAACAGTCACCAAGGCCATTGATGCGGGAAAGGCAGTCCATACAGCCTACCTTGACCTTGCAAAGGCTTTCGACACAATACCCCACTCGGGTATTGTAGAAAAACTTACCAGCTTAAATGTAAACCCATATGTCACAAGATGGGTTGCAAACTGGCTTAAGGACAGAACCCACAGGGTTAGAGTTGCTGGCGCTGTGTCAGACTCCAAGCCAGTCACAAGTGGTGTCCCACAGGGCTCGGTCCTTGGCCCCCTATTGTTTGGCATCTACTTCTCAGAAGTACAGGCCAACATAGGAGGACTTTGCCTGACAAAGTTTGCAGACGACTGCAAACTGGGCGCCATAGTGGAAAGTGCATCAGACACGGATATCCTTCAGTAGGGACTCACGGAAACAGATAGCTGGTGCCAGAGCCATGGCCTGAAGTTAAACGCCAAAAAATGTATAGTCATACCCTTCGGGAAAAACAAGGTAACCCCAAGCTACCATATAGGTGGCAATCCACTAAGCACAGAAGAGGTTATCAGGGACCTGGGGACCCAGGTTGACAGTGGCCTTTCTTTTGACACTCACATTGCTGAAGTGGTTAGAAAGACCTTCTACATTGCCCACCTGATCATGAAGGGATTCACATCCAGATCTAGTGAGGTTATTGTTCCCCTGTACTCTTCACTTATCAGACCAATGATCGAGTACAATGCCCCATTCGGCATGTATCTCACCCGACATCTGCAGCAATTGGAGAGACCCCAAAAGTTCCTCACCAAAAGGATAAAGGACTCCAAAATCTGTCATATGCTGCCAGATTGAAGAAACTCCAGCTCTATTCAGTCGTATACCGCCTGCTCAGAGGTGACATGTGCCTGACATACAAGGCCATGTCCAACCCGGAATTAATGGACAGGCTCCACCTCAAAAGAGCCAAATCCACCAAAACCACTAGAGCAAGCGACTTAAACCTTAGCACGGATATAAATAGGACATGCTGGAGGGATAGATTTATCACTCAGAGACTCCCTATGCTGTGGAATAAAATCCCGGTCCATGTGAGGCAGAGCACCTCGCTGACTCTGTTCAAGAGAAATCTAGACCTGTGGATGGGAGATCGTAGGTTTACCCCGGGAATCATCTCTGTGTCACTGCTGGACAGAGGCACAACAAACTAATGGGCACAGTATTTTTTCATATAAGGGGTGGCGTAAGCCACAAAAATTTGGGCTAGGCTTATAAATGCCTTAGGGCAGATAGCCTACTATAAACCTATGAACCTATGAACCTATGAAAACAAAATCACCACTAATTCTAAGGACAACCACAAAGCATTCTATAGCTATATCAAGAATCTCGATGGCAGCACCCAGATCTGCTCTGAGTTACAGCACAACAACATGAAAATTACAGAACCAACTGATATTGCCAACATCCTGGCAGATAGGTTCAGTGCTAACCCCTCCCCTCACCCCCTAAAGGACCCATAGCTATACAGGAAGAATGCAGAGTCCCTGTAATCACAACTACGCAGGTAAAAGCTGCACTCTGCAAAGCGAAAAACACAGTAGCCATGGGACCGGGCAACATCCCAGGCTGCGTTTTACACGAACGTCAGAACGAACTGGCTCCCCACTTAAGCACCATGTTCAATAATAGCCTCGCATCAGGCTTTGTGCCCAGTGAATGGTGCACAGCAACAGTTATCCCACTCCACAAAGGGGGAGCCACCACTAATCCCGGGAACTATCGACCTGTTAGCCTGACGAGTCTAGTCTTCAAGGCCATGGAACGTATCATCATCATGGAACTCATTAACAAAGACATTGGTAACCTCCAAACTCTGGATCCCACCCAGTTCGGGTTTGTAAAAGGCAGATCATGCCTCCTGAACCTGATCGACTTCTGTGAGGCAGTCAGCAAAGCCATAGATGAGGTTAAGGTGGTTCACACAGCCTATCTTGACCTCGCCAAGGCTTTCAACACCATCCCCCATTCTGGAATTATAGCTAAACTCACTAAACTAGGTATAAATCCCTACGTCACAAGATGGGTTGCCAACTGACTCACTGACAGAACACACACTGTAAAAGTTGCAGACTTCAAATCTGACCTCAAAGCAGTGACAAGTGGGAGTACTACAGGGTTCCGTCCTGGGACCTCTCCTGTTTGGTATCTACTTCTCTGAAGTACAGGCTAACACAGAAGGCCTCTGGCTATCGAAGTTCGCAGATGACTGCAAACTAGGAGCCATAGTCAAGTCCCCAAATGATGTGAACATTCTACAGGTTGGTCTCAGAGACAGATGCTTGGTGTCAGAGCCATGGCCTCAAGCTCAATGCCAAAAAGTGCAGTGTCATCCCCTTTGGTAAAAACTCTGTACCGATGAACTACCACATAGGCAGTAATGTACTTAACACCGAATGTGTGATTAGAGACCTTGGGACTCAGGTGGACAGTAGTCTCTCCTTTGATAGTCACATCGCCACAGTAGTCAGGAAGTCCTTCTACGTGGCACACCTCATCATAAAAGGGTTCTCATCCAGGAAAAAAGAGGTCATTGTTCCTCTCTACTCGATGCTCCTTAGAGACCCATTATAGAGTACAATGCCCCTTTTGGAATGTACCTCACAAGACATCCGCAGCAGCTGGAAAGGCCAAAGAAGTACCTCACAAAGAGGATTACTGGCCTCAAACAAATGCCGTACACTGACAGTCTCAAAAAACTCCAGCTTTACTCTGTAGCATATCGCCTACTCCGAGGAGATCTCTGCCTAGCATATAAAGCCATGTCAAACCCAGAGCTGTTGGACATGCTACACCTCAAGAAATCCCAATCCCTCCGAGCTACATGCTCTAGGGACCTAAACCATGTCACCACAATAAACAGGACATGCTGGAGGGATAGATTCCTGTCCCAGAGACTTCCCATACTCTGGAACAAGCTACCCATCTATGTCAGTCAAAGTTCATTAGCACTCTTCAAGAAAAATCTTGATGAGTGGATGGGAAATAGGAAATACACCTCGGGGATCACTTTTGTGTCTCTGCTCGACAGTGGCACAGGAAAATAACTTTCTTGGGTGGCGTAAGCCAGGGAACCTTGTTGGCTAGGCTTACGTAGGCCCTTGGGCCAATAGGCTAGTATCTACCTATAAACCTATGGAATCAAAACTTCTCTTTTGGAATCTCAGCCTGTGTAAGAGATCTGCAACCCAAGAGCGATAGATTCCTGATACTTTGAAAAAGATACAGCAGTTGTCTTGCCTTATTAAGAATTCCCTTCATCTGTAATACTTTAACCTTTGATAACCATTCTAGTTAGTTTCCCATATGTCTTTCTGCTTTATTTCTACCATATTTTTAAATTCCATTCTTCTGCTGGCTGACTATACTTTCTGATGAAATGAGCATCTTTCCTAATAACTCTTGAATCATTTCCTTCATTAAATTTCTCTCTTGTAACACATTAGTAGGAAAGTGCCAGCATCCCTCGGTTTTGCTTCATTGTCAGTTTTTTTTTTTGGTGCATGACCTGAAATAGTTATTGGATGTGTTTCAGAGCTTTCAATTAAATATTCATGCTCCCATGAAATATAATTTCCATCTAACCCAGTTCTTATTTTTTTGGAGAATAATATGTAAATTTTGTCTGGGTTTAGTAAGTTCATATCTTCCTTTCCACATGTTCTGCTATATTTCTTCAGTAGTCTACTCTCTTGTGTTATATTTTTCCCGTCTAAGTCCCCCTAATACATTCTCATTATAGTCCATCAGGTTCCATTCCCCACCCATGAATAATAATCACTAATGAAATCTAATTACCTCTCCCATAATTCTCTTGTTATGTAATAGTAGTTTTTATGTGGAATATAAATGCATGCCAGTGTAATCTTCCTTCCATGGTAGTAACCCCACCATTCTCTCTGTCTTGTCCTTTTCTCTCACTATTGGAGCCCTTCTCACAGTTAGTATTATCCTCCCTTTTCCTGCTGCGTATCCATTTGGAAATCCTTTGCCAAATTCACATGCTCATCCAGGTGTCTTCTTTAGCATTGCCATTTGCACCCTACACTTTTCTGTACAATTAAATGTTCTTTGCTTCTTGTCTACCGTATAATGCTGTCTGCACTGCATGATGTAATTGATAAGACAGCCTAATAAGCTGTTATTTTCACATATTCTACAGGACAGTTTTTTTAAGGTTTCCAACTTGCATGCACACAATGTCTGGCAGGCTGATCTTGTATGCAGATGCAGCTTCTCAGCTCTCTGAATCCATGTGTCTTTTCTGCAGACTGCTTCAGTAAAAACATTCAAGAAACACAAAAATAGTACATATTCATGTTTAACCTCATCCCCTGTAACTCTGTGCAAACATGTAAAACTATTTTTGCTTTTCAAAAATCCCATGAAAATGCATTTGCCCCACAGTGACAGCTAAATGCACAGATTTTCCATATGCCAAAATTAGGTTTAATCATGCTGGAAGTGCATGTTAAAGTCTGTCTTCCCTGTTTTTACACTGCAAACATCCATTCTTGCACCACCTGTGTTTCCCTCCAGGATCTAAAAGCAGCTTGCATGCTGTCCTTTAACTGATTTTTAGCCTTAAGGAAAAAGTGCATTGGCTACCCTTAAATGAATAAACTGTATTGTGTACTGTTATGTTTTATTACTGAAGTACTAAATGCTGCTAGGAATGCATCTGCTTGCAAAAGCATTCCCTTGATTGTGTCATGCTTCTTTTATTTTGACTGAACTGTTTGCCATTTCCCATTTAAGTATTAATTATAATATGTTGCATATGATTACCTCAAATTTCATGGTTCTTTCATTTCCTGATTAACTACCTGCAGCTCTTGACAGACCATCTCCAGCTGCAAAGCTTTGTAAGTGGAGCTGTGTGATTTTACAAATGCATGAAATAGCTGTTCCCAAATGCTAGGTAGCTAATTATACATGTTTTATATTTTCACTTCTCTATGCTCAGAAAAGTAAAACCTTTTCCCCTCATCTGCAGCACAAACCAAGTACATTAGTCTAGGCTAACACTTCTATGACACCAAGGGAAACCACGAAAAATGGCTACACACACTTGAGCATGCATAGGTTCATCATAAGTCACTACAGCAGTAGCCAGTAGCTGTATGGGCTGTATCCTACCAAGGTTATAACAGCTGGACAGGCTTCCAAAGCATTTGGCCCTTCCACACATGTGCCCAGGCTGCTGGTGGCATGCGGTACATGAGAAAAATCAGAAGTTTGGCTGCCAAAATCTTCAGGATTTTCTTACCAACTGTTATGGTAGTTGCACTTACACAACTGTACTTTGCACATCCTCCCCATCTGCTCAGGATCACAAGACTGCTTATGTCCATCCTTTGACTTGTTGCAGTATAGACCTCAGATAAATTAGTTAAAAAAGCATAACTTACTACTTTAACATCATTAGCGTAACCAGCAGTCACTGGTAAGACTCCCCCCACCTCTCATTTAAAATACCTTTGCATAATTTACAAAACTATTTTACAATGTAACATGCAGTTCACTTAAATAAATTTATTATAAACACCATTTTCCTTATGGTTACATTTTCAGTCTCTTCATTATCCTTCTAAACTTTAATAGCAAAGGGAGAATTATGCTTTAGAGTCTACCCATCAATTTAACAATGTTCCCGTTTTTTTAACCACTTCTTGCTGAAGCACAATTTTCATGTCCAGATAGTGTCTAATGGGCATGACACTATGCAATTATTCCATTTATTTCTGCCTTTCACTTTACCATTTGTCGTCTTCATCATCATCTCAGCAACCCCTCACCGGTCTCTGTCTCAAGTCCAAAGTACTCCTGATTTTTCTAGTTAGCTCATGGACTTTCTGTTGTTTGATCATTTCCTTTGGATCAGTAATGGATATTTTACTGGCAAGTTCTGTATATGTGGGCTTTGCTATTGGCAAATGAATGAGAAACAGAGTCCTCCTCAACTTGCTGGCTCATGGTTTGCTGGGTAGACGTTTTATTCCCTCCTTAGCCTATTCTGCATCCAAAAATGTCATTGATTCTCCTGGAAAAAATTTTGTAAAGGGTGGCTGGATTTAGCAATTTGAATCTTACACCAGCCTGTCAACATTCAATAATTGCAGAGAGAAACTTAGCTCTCTTTTGCCTGGTTTACAGCTGATATTCATCTTCCAGAAACATATTATGTCCCATATAGTTAATAGTTTTCCCTTCTGTCACAGTTTTTTAGAGCATCTCTTTCTGCTGGTTTGACTGCATCTATACTACTATAGATATTTATTTTTCATGGCCAAGTTTGGAGCATGGACAGAGTTCTTTTAGCAAATCCTTCTGTGGAATAACCGTCCATTTTCTAGTTGCACTTTTATACAATTAATGTAGTCTATTCCTTACAGTTTCTTTGGTATAGAAGAAAATCTGAGCTTTTCTCTGTGTGATTGGTCTAACAGTTCTGAATGCATTATTATCTATTTTCCTCTGAATTACTGGAACTCCTCTACTGTACCAGAAATGAAACCTGAGCTGCTTTTTTGCTAAATAGCTGCAGGACTCTGTCCGTCTAGATCTTTTTTTTCTTTTCTAGTTGTTTTTCTTTTACTTTCTCCAGAATTCCTTGCTGGCATCTTGGCAGCATGGTTTCTTGTAACCACAGAAGAAGGCAGGTGCCCCAACGTTCACTAGTAATCACAAAAAAAGCACCAGAATCCAGGAAAAGTGACACGAACAGTTTAATTCACTAATGATGAAACTTCACAACACGTTTTCGTCCTTGACTTCATCAGATACCAACACTCTTGGTGCACTCATCTTAAATACATTAACTAATTAATGGTAGCCAATGACAAACAAATTGATTAATTAGAGTTAGTTAAAAGCACATACACATATATATAGTGTATGTGCTTTTAACTAACTCTAATTAATCAATTTGTTTGTCATTGGCTACCATTAATAAGTTAATGTATTTAAGATGAGTGCACCAAGAGTGTTGGTATCTGATTAGTGAATTAAACATTCTGGTGCTTTTTTTGTGATTAGCATGGTTTCTTGCCTGGAACTGAATTTTATCCATATTGTCAGCTTCTACTGTCTACTTTACTTCTCTTTTTCATACTGGGAGAGCTCAGATAAACATACTGTTTGAAGTGTAGCCATCTTGGAATCCAACAGAACACCTAATTTTATGCCAAACCGTATCTCTTTTAATAGGTTGCTGGTCTTTATTTATTTTTATTTATTTATTTACATTTATTGACCGGGAGTGTCCGACTGGATGTAGTCCCATTTTCAGCGGAGGCCCGGGGAGAAAATCTCCACAGTTAAAATAAACAAACAGTAGTTACATTGGATTACATAGCGGTTAACAATTTAATTAACGTAGCAATTAATTACAAACATATTTACAGATAAAGAACATAGTATGTCAGCAGACCACTAGAATCTTTATCTGCGAAGTACATAACAGACATTAACAATGTTACAATAAGAAGTTCCTGCTGTATAATAAGTACTAGGCTTATGAGCATCTGAGCTTGCTATAATCAAGGTAGTTAGTGGGGTGGAAAGAAAGGTAGTGGTTGGATGGGGTGGGTGATATTAGAGTGGGAGTTGCAAGGGCATAGCCAGCATGTTTTTAGGTGCACTTTCAATAAAGTTTTGAAGTGGGTGCATGATGGTATGTAGGTAATTGTGGGTGGGAGGGAGTTCCATAATTTGGCTGTGGCACAAGAGAATATTGCTTCACCAGCAGAGTTACTGGCTTTAGTGATCTGCAAGTGATTTTTGTTGCTGGATCTTAGTGGTCTGATGGTGCAATAGGGTTGGAGTAGATTCTGGAGGGATGGGACATTTAGTGGATGGTTTACTAGTTTGTTGAGAGTTGATACCATTGAAGGAGTTGAGGGAGTTCAAGCCAGCCCAGTTCAGCAAGTGAGAGACAGTGGTGACTACGGTAGGATGCCTCTGTGTTTGTTGTAGCAGGTCTCTAGCTTGTTTAGATCACATTGCCTTAGGTTGGTATATACTGGAGAGGCATAAAGTAGGGTGGAGATAAGGTGGGAATTTGCTGTTGAAATCTTTGCTTCTTTGGTGAGAAGTTGCTTATTTCTGTATAACGCTCCTATTTCTTTGTGGACTTTTTTTATGGTCATGGATATGTGAATGTCAAATTTTAGTTTGTCTTTTTCCTCTCCTAACAATTTGGTGTGTTCAGTTCACTTCAGTTGGGTATATAGTGGTGTTGTCTTTTGCTGTGATGTTAAAGTAAGAGTTGTTTTGAGTATGTTTGGTGGGTTGGAAGATGAGTAGTTTAGTTTTGTTTGGGTTGAGTATTAATTGGGCATCGGATAACCAAGTTTCAACAGAGGAAAAGGCTTCCTGTGTGACTTTTTGCAGTTTGGGTAGGGACTGGGCTGAGCAGATGATGGTTGAGTCATCTGAGTGTGACATGTTTGGTGGCAGAGGCTAGATTATTGGTGAAAACAGAGAAGAGTAGGGGTCCAAGGATGGATCCTTGGGGAACCCCTATGGAGACAGGTAGTTGGGGAGATGTGTCATTCTGCCATACAACGGATTGTTGGTGGTCAGACAGGTAACTCTGAAACCAGTTGGTGACTGACTGAGAGAAGGATAGGTTATTGAGGACAGAGATGAGTTGTTTGTGTGGGACCATGTCAAATGCTTTAGATAGGTCTAGGAAAGTAGCAGAGGAGAGACAGACATTGTTTTTATGCTGAAGGATAGTGTTAGTAAAGGAGAGTAAGGCAGTCGTGGTGCTATGGTTTGGTTGGAAACCATGCTGAGTATTGGAAAGGAGGTTGTTGGTAAGGAGGTAGTCCGAGACCTGAATGTATGCATCTCTCTAGTATTTTGAGAGTGGAGAGAGAATAGCTATGGGGCGGTAATTGGTTAGTTCTGTGGATTTGGAGAGTTATTATATGTGATACTTTCACAGTGTCTGACAGAGATCGGTTAATCAAGATGGATACTGGGTAGGCCAGAGCATCAGCTGCGATTTGTAGGTATTCACTTGGGAGGTTGTCTGCTGCTAATTTGGTGGGCTTAAGTTTAGTTAAGAGTTTTTTTATGTTGGAGGTAGGTACAGGAGAAAAAGAGAAGGCAGTGGGGAGATTACTAGTTGAAGGTGTGGGTTGGAGGGGAGGGGGGTTGTGTTGTTTAACTAGCGATAGTATGGTTTGTGTGAGGTGTGTGAATGAGGTAGCAATATTTTCGGAGGAGTGAGCGATGTTAGGAGGAGGGGTACTGACTTTACTTGGGTGGAGGATGGAGTTTATGGAGGGCCAGAATTGTTTGAGGCTGTGTTGGGAGGAGTCTAGGGCAGACTGGTAGTATTGGAATTTGTCCTGTTTTATTAGCTTTTTGACTCTATTGCGAAGTTCTAGGAATTTCTGTCTAGTTGAGGGGGTTTTGGTTTTGCGCCAGTGTTTTTCATTTCTGACGTAGTGGTTTTCTGTAGCCATGGGGAAGGTTGTGCTTTGGTTCTGGAAAGTATTATGGGGGCTTGGTAATTAAGGATGCTCAGGAAGGTAGCATTAAAAAATTGCGCCATCAAGACTGTGGTACTTTAGAGGATGCCAATTGCATTCTTTGAGGGATGAGATGAATGTGAGTGGGTTAAAGTTTAGTTTTTTATGTATTTGACAGTAGATAACAGGTTTAGCTTGGTATAGTCTCAGCCTCTCCACAGGATATGTGCCCATAGAATGGCGGAACTACCGACCAATAAGCCTGACCAGTCTGATCTGTAAGGCTATGGAGCGAATCATTATGGAACTCGTAAATGGAGAGATTGGGAACCTCCAGTCGCTGGACTCCTTTAGTTTGGCTTCGTCAATGGCAGATCATGCCTCCTGAACCTGGTGGATTTCTTTGAGACAGTTACTCAGGCTATAGATAAGGGAAAGGAGGTACACACTGCTTACCTTGACCTTGCTAAAGCATTTCACACCATTCCCCATTCAGGTATTATTGATAAGCTCACCAGCCTGGGCATAAACCCTTATGTCACAAGATGGATCGCAAACTGGCTCTCAGACAGATCCCATAAAGTAAGAGTAGCGGGATCTATGTCCGAATCCAGACCAGTAAAGAGTGGTGTGCCTCAGGGCTCTGTCCTGGGCCCCCTCCTGTTTGGCATATACTTCTCAGAAGTACAGGCAAGCACGGAAGGGCTGTGGCTAACTAAGTTTGCAGACGACTGCAAACTGGGTGCTATAATAGAGTCTCCGGCCGACATGGAGATCCTCCAGAAGGGCCTAAATGAGACTGATGCATGGTGTCAAAGCCATGGTCTCAAGCTAAATGCAAAAAAAATGCGTAGTAATCCCCTTTGGAAAAAAATAGAGTACCCGCAAACTACAACATAAGAGGTAATCCCCTGAAATCTGAAGAAGAAATAAGGGATCTAGGGACCCAAGTAGATAGTCAGCTTTCCTTTGATAACCATGTTGCCAAAGTGGTTAGAAAATCCTTCTATGTGACCCATCTGATCACGAAAGGGTTTGCATCGAGATCTAAGGGTGTAATGGTGCCCCTCTACTCTTCCCTCATCAGACCCATTATTATTGAGTACAATGCACCAATTGGAATGCACCTGGCTAGACATCTCCAGCAGCTGGAAAGACCACAGAGGTACCTAACCAAGAGGATTACTGGCCTCAAACAGTTGCCCTATGCAGCACGATTGAAAAAGCTAAGACTGTTCTCTGTTGCATACTGCTTTCTCAGAGGCGATCTCTGTCTGACGTACAGAGCCATGTCCAACCCAGAATTGTTGAACATGCTCCATCCTAGCAAAACCAATTCTACTCGAGCTACACGCTCTGGGGATATAAACCTCAACACAATAATGAATAGAACATGCTGGAGGGATAGATTCCCTTCGCAGAGACTGCCCTTACTATGGAACAGGGTCCCGATCTACATAAGACAGAGCCCCTCACTGTCACTCTTCAAGAGGAACCTTGATGAGTGGATGGGTAACAAAGTTCACACCGGGGATCACACCAACAGCACTACTAGATAGGAGCCAAGGGTACTAGCTGCTAGTGCAAGGGTCTAGGGAACTACTAAAGGGGCGGTGAATAGCTAACATATGCCTTCGGGCAGATAGCCCAGTACCAACCTATGAACCTATAGGTATTTTTTGAGTAGGAATGTTGGGGAGTGATCGCTGAGGCTGTCTGATAAGCTGCCTGTTATATATGACTGGGGGCTCTTACGGATTAGTATCCAGTCCAGGGTAGTGTGCTTGCTGGAGTTTTTATTTATCCTGTTTGGCGACTAGACTAGTTGGGTGAAGCCATGAAGGTTTACATGATGGGTTGGATGGTTGCCAGAACAGGATTGCCAGTCAGTATTGAAATCGCCTAAAATTATAGATGTTCATCGTGTTTCACTGTTGCAGTCATTACTCTTGGGTTATCCTGCCGTCAGGCGGTTCCACAGTCAGCCTGAGTTCCAAAGTCTTGGTCCGGCGTCAGTTACTGTTGCCTCCTCCCTGACGTCAGTGCGACAGGGGTATATAAGATGCAGCCGATGCCATTTTCTTCAGTGTTTCTTGCAAGCAGTTTCTCCTGAGATTTTCATTCCGAATCCAGTACCGAAGTCTTCTACAAAGCTAAGTACCCCATTGGGGAAACTTTTTCTTGACTCAGACCAATGTCAGTAAAAGTTAATAACTCTATTTTTTGTGGGAAGCAAATACCTCATAAGGATTTCCATTCTTATTGTATCCCATGCCTAGGCCCAGACCACGACGTCACTGGTTGTCGGTTTTGTGCTAGGTTTAACAAGTGCACTATTAAACATTGGTTTGATTTTGCCCGACATTATTTTGGTAGAAAATTCAATTATACCATGCCATCGGAACTTCCGGCGACCGGAATACATAAAAAGTGCAAAGACAAGGATAGGCATCCGAGGCCCAAAACTGGCAAAGCCTCTTCTAGGCCAGTCGCCGGTTCTCCGGTTTTCAGCGAGGCCCTGACGCTTCTGTAGAATCACAGGCTGCTCTGCCTCCCACGTGGAGATGGCTGGGCCTTCGGACGCACAAGTTATTCAGCCTACTGAAACTAACCCTTCAGAGGGATCTGGAGTAGCTGAGCTGCCCACAGTTTCAGATAAGCATTAAACCCTCTGCTAAGTCTAAACCAGCTTTAAAATCAAAGAAACAAATACAGCATTCTCCAGCACAGGCCTCCATGCCTAAGAAACAAATGCTCAAAATGGCCGAAGACCTAATCACTCTGATCAGGGGGTCCCATCCCCCTCCTGATAAAAGGCCTAGACAGGATGCAGACTATGACTCATCCGACCAGGTGTCCATCTCTTCAGTTTCATCCTCAGACCTAGGATATTCTTTACCCCTTTATGAGGATTCTGATGCTGAGGAGTCAATTCCATCAGCCTCTCCGCCCGAGGACTACTCCTTTGGGGAAACCTTGCATACCATGAGGGAGCATTTCCATTGGGAAGGCCAGGATTACTCAGAATCCAAGAAAAGGCTCAGAGACTTCCTTTTATTACCTCAACACAGACCCCTTTGGTATTCCGCCAGTGTTAGATATTGTGGATGATGTTGTATACTGAGTCCAGCTTAAGTCCTGATTCCTTACCTCCAGCCCCAGTTAAACCTGACAGATACTACAGAGTCCCTGACTCTCACAAATTTCTGTACAAAAGCCCTGTTGCTGACCCTGAAACTATTTCTCAGGGACCCAAAGGGGTTAAGGCCTCATCAGCCAAGAATCCAGTCCCCTCTGACAGAGATTCCGGAGCATTAGACAGATGGGGAAAGAAAGTATATATGTCTGCAACTTTAGCAATGAGAGGCTTAAACTGCCAGTTTCACATGCTAAATATCAGCAATTTTTACTGTCTCAGTTGAAACAAAAAATGCTTCCAGTTTCAGATCCTCCTACTTTTAAAGAAATGCAGGATTTATTGCATGCAGCTGAACAGGTGGGAAAACATACTTTGCAATGTGGTTTTGATTCTTTAGAGGCCTCCTGTAGAGCAGCAGTTACAGGCTCTGTCATTAGAAGACATGCTTGGTTAAAAGAACATACCTTACCAGATCATGTTAAAGCAAAATTATTGGATGCATCTTTGCAGCAGGATGTGTTATTTGGAGTTAAGGCAGAAGAGGTATTAAAGAAAATGGAGGATAAGGCAAAATCTATGCAAACAGTGAAGGATTTCTTACAGGTTCAGCCTCCTAGATTTAGCAGAAATTGGCCAACTAAGAATTGGTCCTTTCCAGTTACAGCAGACCTCAAAGGGGCAGATACAGACGTCCAAGAGGGTAGAGGTCAACCACATGGTCCTTGCAGGCCTCGACAATGGGTTGCATCAGGCCAGAAAGAAGGGGAAGACAGGCCCCAACCATATAAAAGCAGCCCCAATGACTTCCCACTACAGCTGCCAAACAACTCTCTCTTGGCAGCCCCCTTGGGAGGAAAACTGGCACTTTTCTGTCACAATTGGCATATGATCACCAAAGACAAATGGGTTCTCAACATTATATCTCAAGGTTACAGGTTCCACTTTCACACTCTGCCAAGGTTAAAAGGAATGCCAAATCTGCCACCAAATCAATGGGCAGAGGCTCAAAAACAAATTACAGCACTCATGGATATGAGAGCTTATTCAAAAGGTACAACCACAGGAGCAAGGACAAGGATTTTACTCAAGACCCTTTCTGGTTCCCAGAAAGGACAAAGCCTGGAGGCCCTTTCTGGATCTTTTTTCTCTAAACACTTACCTTGATGTACCGAAATTCAAAATGTTGACACTACAGCAGCTTCTTCCCATGCTGGGCAAGAAAGCTTGGCTCATGACATTGGACCTCAAGAAGGCATACCTGCATGTCCCTATCAGACAGAACTGCAGAAGATACCTCAGATTCATAGCTGGCTCAATGCATTACCAATTCTCTGCACTGCCCTTTGGCTTATCTACTGCGCCCAGGGTCTTCACAAAATGCCTGGCACCAGTAATTGCGTTTTTCAGACAAAAAGGAATTCAAATATATCCCTACTTGGACGACTGCCTAATTCAAGCAGAGAACAAAGACATTCTTCTAAAGCATCTGGCGTTTGTAAAAAGATTACTAATTGGCCTAGGGTACACAGTAAACGAAAATAAATCAAAACTAGTGCCCTCTCAAGAGATGATATTCCTGGGTGCAAGCTTAAATACAGCTGCTCAGATGGCTTATCTCACGCCAGACAAACAAAAGCAACTGACTACTTACTTCAAGAAATTGGCAACAAAAACCCACTCATCTGCAAGGAAAATCCTGCAGGCCTTGGGTTTCATGGCGTCCTGCATTCTACTAATTCCATATGCCAGACTGCATATGAGGAGACTACAGTGGTATCTAAAAAGTGTTTGGACTTGGCATTGCCACAGCCTGGAGACAGTAATTGCGCTCATTCCCTGCCTGCAACAGGAGTTTCGATGGTGGGCAGAAGCCTGTCACCACAACAAGGGTCTACCATTCAGTTTACCCACAGCCAGACAGACACTGACAACGGATGCATCAGATTATGCCTGGGGGGCCCATATGGCAGGAAAATGTATTCAGGGCACATGGCCTGTAAACTAGATGCATCTTCACATCAATCAAAAAGAGATGCTAGCTGTTAAAAATGCCCTGACAGCTTTCAAGGACCTGCTTCATCCAGGACAGTTACTGATAAAGACAGACAACACTACAGTCATGTGGTATATAAACAAGCAGGGAGGTACACATTCCTACCCCCTCTGCAGCCAAGCAATGACCTTATGGGACACGGCATTGGCTTTTCAAGTTCACCTGCAAGCACAATTCCTGCCAGGAAAAACAAATACTCTGGCAGACGAACTAAGCAGAATCCTCATGGATCCCCATGAATGGAAACTGGATCCACAAGTCTTCAGCATGATAATAAGGAAATGGGGATGCCCAGACATGGATCTATTTGCCTCCCCTCACAACTCACAATTGCAGAGATTTTGCACAAGGATTTATCACAAGCAAGCATGGAAAGTGGACGCCCTATCCTTCATCTGGAAAAATCTAACAGTATATGCTTTTCCCCCACTGCCTCTCCTTCCCAGGATACTCCTAAAGGTCAGACAAGAGAAGCCAAAAATGATACTGATTGCACCAGACTGGCCACACCAGCACTGGTACCCAATCCTACAGAGCTTGTCTCAAGGTCCAGCATGGATATTGCCTCAGACTTCTCACTTGCTGACCCAACAAAACAATCAGATCCTGCACAGCCAACTCAGGACCTTAAATCTGGCAGCATGGCGGATAATGTAGCCATTCAGAACACTCCTCTTTCTAAAGCTGTTATGGATGTTATCTTGGAGGCCCAGTACCAGAAAATCTTATGCGGAAAAATGGAAGAGATTCTGTGCTTGGAACCAGGAACAAGGCATTGACACAGGTGTACCAAATATCCCTCAGATTTTACAATACCTAACTCTGATGCTGAACAAAGGCCTTTCTTTTCATCAGTTAAGATTCATGCCTTTGCCATTTCAGCCCATTACAATACGGAACCACCTATCTTTTCTCATCCTTTAATAAGGCAGTACCTCAGAGGGGCCAAAAACATTAGGCCTCCAAGGAGAGCACCAATTCCAGCCTGGGACTTCAATTATGTTTGGGAAAAACTCACACTGCCTCCTTTCGAGCCAGCATCAACAGCAGATATAAAATTCTTATCCTGGAAAACAGCTCTGCTACTAGCAATAACTTCTGCAAGGCGAGTCTCTGAGTTACAAGCACTAATGGCTGTGGAACCTTTCATCATTTTTCACTCAGACAGGGTTTCTCTGAGGACAAACCCTACATTTATGCCTAAGGTGGTGTCCAGTGTGGCCCTCAACCAAACCATTCACTTGCCTACCTTTTATCCAAATCCACAGAACAAGGGTGAGAAAATTCTGCATCCTTTGGACATACACAGGCAGTTACGCTTCTACTTTGACAGAACTTAAGCTTTCAGAAAGACTGAACAACTTTTAGTGTCATATGCTGCAGGATCACAAGGAAAGGCCATCTCAAAACAGACTGTTTCTAAATGGATAGGCCATTGCATCCGTTTCTGCTATTTTCAATATGGCAAATCAGTGCCTAAGGGCATTAGGCCTCATTCCACCAGAGCAGCAGCCACTTCAGCAGCCTTCCTCAGAGGAGTACCAACCAAAGATATCTTGGAGGCTGCAACTTGGAGTTCAGTGCACACCTTCACAAAGCACTACCACTTACCTCTTTACTCTAAATCCAGAGCAGGTTTTGCCACTGCAGTTCTGCAGGGCCTCATAGCCTCTCCTAATCCTATTTAGCCCAGCCACCCATCCTCAGCTTTGGGATTCAACCCAAGAGTAATGACTGCAACAGTGAAACACGATGAACATAGTACAGTTCTGTACCTACCATAAATGTAGATGTTAGTGTATTCACTGTTGCAGTCCAGGTTACCCACCCACCATCCCCCTTTTTCTTTGCTGGTATTTATCTACACTTCTGTATCCTATACAACCTATTTGGTGTATTTGCTTGTAGATGAAGGAAATGTTATTTTTGTCCATGTATTTTTATTGGCATATTTTTTCAGCCTACCAATTTGGGGGCACCTGACATCTGGGGCAAGAAAGACTGAAGAAAATGGCATCTGCTGCATCTTTTATACCCCTGGTGCACTGATGTCAGGGAAGAGGCGACAGCAACCGACGCCGGACCTAGACTTTGGAATTCTGGCCGACTGCGGGTAGCCTGCCAGCAGTAATGACTGCAACAGTGAATACACTCTAACATCTACAATTATGGCAGGTACACAACTGTACTTTTCTTGGGGGAGATGGTGAGTAGACCAGCTGAAGTTTTCTAGTGGAGGGATGTTTTGGCCATGTGGGAAGTAGCCTCCAATTATGTTGATGGTTTTGTTTTGGTTTATTTTGAGGTTGGCATGTATTATTTCTTCATTGACTATTTGTGGAGCTGATGATTTTAAGATCTGGATGTTTAGATGTTGTTTAAATATTATAGCTACACTGCCTCCTTTCTTGTTTAGCCGGTCCACTCTTAGTATGCTGTAACCGGTAGGGAGTATTTGCTCACTGGTAATGTGAGGTTTTAGCCAGGTTTCTGTCAGGATGACTATATCTGGGGAGTACAAGTATATGGTGGCATGGAGTTCATGGACTTTGTTGGATATACTTCCTTCTACTAAGCCTAAATATTAGATGTCACTTGGCTTTCTAATGGCAGTGATATGGCAGAAGTTGTGATTTCTAGTCTGATTATGAGGATTGGGGTTGGAGATGGTAGGGCCAGGTTTGGGGTGGATGTCTCCACTTAGGGCTAGTTTTGATATGCACGAGGTTATTAGTTTTCTCAGTTTTTGAATGTGTTTATTAGGGAAACTTTATGTGATTGTGCTCTGTGGGTAATAGGTATGGTGGGAGGGTTACTATGTTAAGTTGTAGGGATGCTTTATGTTTGAGTAATATAGTTGGTAGAATATGTGGGGGGTGTAAAGGGATGGTTCTTGAGTTGGCGGTAGGGGAGCTTAGTGAGGGTGAGACATGAGTGGTGGTGTGAGTAGTAGCACAGTGGTAGTGGTTGAGTGGGGGAATGATGGAGCTTTGGTAAGATGTAAGATATGCAAGGAGAGTGCATGCAGTGAGCATAGGTAAGGTATGCTTGTACATGTTAGTTGAGGAGGTGTGATAGTAGTGGGAAGATGGAGGAGGTAGTGTTGGGTTAACGCTGTGGTTGGCTATTGGAAAGATGGGAGGGGTTTGTGAGTGTAATAAAGGTAGGACCACTGGGGTTGGGAGGGAATAGGGGGCAGAGTGTGGAGCGAAGCGGGTAGAGACCCTGTTAGTAGCTTTTATGAAGGGGGCTGGACGCAATCAGGTAACAGTAAACTGATAAATGAACATATTATAGCGACAAAGGGTGGTTGTAGTTTAAAAATGGTGTCTACCACAGATAATATTTATTAACTTTGGGATTGGCTTAAGGTAATAAACAGGGAAGGGGGAGAACAAGGGTGTGAGCAGGCAGTTCTTTTGTACTGCTGCTAATGAACGAAAGCAAAGACAAGTTTAAGTTTGTGTTTAAGAAACCATCAGAATTGACCAAGGACTGCTCTGAAACTGTAAGTCATTTCTTAACCATTTCTCAGGTGGAAAAACAGGATAACCTTGTATCAGTAGGCCACTGTGGTCTCAGTTTAAATTAACAAACACAGTATTGATCAGTTATGGATACTATTTGCTAACAGAAAAGAATAAGAGAGAAAGTAGAAGGTGTGTGTGTTGTGTGCATGTGTGTGTTGTGTGCATGTGTGTGTTGTGTGCATGTGTGTGTTGTGTGCATGTGTGTGTTGTGTGCGTGTGTGTGTGTTGTGTGCGTGTGTGTGTGTTGTGTGCGTGTGTGTGTGTTGTGTGCGTGTGTGTGTGTTGTGTGCGTGTGTGTGTGTTGTGTGTGTTGTGTGTGTGTGTTGTGTGCGTGTGTTGTGTGCGTGTGTTGTGTGCGTGTGTGTGTTGTGTGCGTGTGTGTTTACAAGCCAAAGCAGAGTGCTCTCCAGGGGAAAATGATTATTGGCTCAAACAGGTAGACACATACTCAGTTAACTTTAGCTGTTTGCAAACAGTTCAGACCCGGTCTGCGCTTTTCTTATAAGAATGATAAAGGTAAAAGTTTTATCACAGGCAGTTTTGGAGAATGATTAGTAGTTGCATCTGTCGTCGTCCTCAGTCCTTGCATCACATGTGCATTGGATTTTACCAGAGGAACATTTCTGAGGTTGATGTGCTTCTCTTTACCTGTAACCAGAATTAGTGCAAACCAAATAGCTGCTTAATGTTTGCCCTTTAACATCTGACTTGATCTCTTCAGCATCTTTTCTTTCACTGTGACTACTGCAAGCTACTTAAAATGACATTTGGCTATCATTTGTTTCTTTTGAATCTCACAGTTTATCTTAAAGTCCATTAATTTATCCATAAGCCATCTTCCTTCATCTAAAAGAGAGACTCATACAGCACTCTGTTTTCTCCTCAGCAGTCTCCATTGCTGTCCACTTTCTTTGTTAGCCACTCTCTGGTTTAACTTATGAAAGAGAGGAATTAAAATAGTAGAGGGTTTTATTGCAAATCATATTACATATTTACAAATTTTATTTACAATGCTTACAATCTTGACACTTCTTAACACAGCCCTGCTGTAAATTATTTACTGGCCCCCACCCTTTCTTCCACAACCAAAAATGTATCTTTTCCAGTATTCTTGCCAGTACCCATTTACCATTATGTTTGATTTCATTAAGTCTTTCATTCCAAATTGTCAGTAAAACATAAAATATTATGTCAATTTTCTTGACATCTTCTTGTTTGTTTATGCCGTAGTAGGTTCATAGATGTGTACTAGGCTAATGGCCCTGAAGCCTTTATAAGCCGAGCCCATAGTATTACCCTGGCATTGTGCCACCCGACCTTAGTTCCTAGTGCCTCTGTCGAGTAAAGCCGCTGGAGTGATCCCCGGGATGAATTTTCAATTTCCCGTCCACTCATCAAGATTTCTTTTGATGAGGGCCAGTGAGGTGCTCTGCTTGACATGTGTGGGAATTCTGTTTCATAGCATGGTCAATCTCTGGTTTCTGAACCTGTCCCTCCAGCATGTTTTGTTGATTGTGGTAATTAGGTTGAGGTCTCTGGAGTGTGTGGTGTGGAAGGATTGGAATTTCTTTAGATGTAGCATTTCTAACAGACCTGGGTCAGACATGGCTTTGTAAGTCAAGCGGCGATCGCTTCTAAGTAGGTGATATGAGACAGAGAATAGTTGGAGTTTTTTGAATCTGTCCATATAGGACAAGTGTTTAAGGCCTAGGATCCTCTTTGTGAGGTACTTTTGCGGCCTGTCCAGTTGTTGCAGGTGTTTAGTGAGGTACATGAGAAACCAAAGAAAACCAAAAACCACTTTAAAGCACAAAATAAACAAGTGAAGTGGTAGGAGAAAGCTGGTGAAGAGGCTGATAAAAAATCACGTTGTAATCATTGCAACCGAATCATTTATTAGGTAAGCGCTTTCGGTGGTAAAAATATTCCACCTTCATCAGACCAAGAACAACCTCTAACAATACATTTATATAGTCCTATTACTCAATTGATTAATAATTTAATCTCTAAAAATCAATCAATTAGTTAATCAATTAAAGTACCAAGATTCATTTATATAAAAAAATAATAATAACCTTAGATGATGTAAATACAATACTAACATACTATATACCATATTAACTCACATATAATGTTTAAAAATATCTAATAGATTACATAGAAAATGCTACTAAACACTTAGAAAAAAACTTTTAGTAATATATATCAAATGAGATGACAATCCCCAAGATGGCACAATAAAAAAACTATACAAAAGAAAAAGCAAAAAAAACAACTCTGTATACATTTTATGTATAAAAGCAACCACATATCTGTTTATATAACATATGTTTAAAATATATATAGTGAATACATGTTAGTCAAAAACAACTATGCTAAACACTATTCTAAAACTATAGTTATTATTTTGTATATAAATGAATCTGGAACTGGGTTTTTCCCAAAGGGGATGGCACATTTTTTGGCATTGAGCTTAAGGCCATGGTTCTGACACCAATCGCTGGTCTCATTGAGGCCTTTCTGTAGGATGTCAGCATTACTTGGGGAGCTAATAATAGCTCCCAACTTGCAATTGTCTGCAAACTTTGTCAGCTAGAGTCCCTTTGTGTTGGCATAGACTTCTGAGAATTAGATACTAAACAGGAGAGGACCCAGGATGGAACCCTGTGGGACTCCACTCATGAATGGCAGGCAGTCTGACTTGGAGTCAACTACTTTCACACTGTGGGTTCTAGCTGTGAGCCAGTTTGCAACCCACCTAGTGATATAGGGGTTGATGCCTAGCTTAGTGAGTTTATCTATGATTCCTGAGTGGGGAATAGTATCAAAGGCCTTGGCCAGATCGAGGTAGGCTGTATGAACCACCTTACCTTCATCCACAGCTCTGATGACTGACTTAAAGAAGTTGACCGGGCATGATCTACCCTTCACAAAACCAAACTGTGTGGGATCCAGAGTTTGGAAATTCCCTATATCCTTGTTTATTAGGTCCATGATGATGCGTTTCATAGCTTTGCATATCAGACTAGTCAGGCTAATGGGGCGATAGTTCCCAAGTTCTGTAGTTGCTCCTCCTTTGTGGAAAAGGATGACTGTAGAAGTGCGCCATTTGGTAGGGGCAAAGCCCGAGGTGAGGCTGTGACTGAACAGGGCACACGTGAGGTGCCAGTTCACTCTAGTAAATGTAGAACACCACCAGGGATATTGTCACATCACATAGAAGCTGTATTCTTGGCCTTGCGCAGTGCTGTTTTAACCTGTGCAGCAGTAATACTGGGTGCCTTGCAATCTACTGGTATTGTGACTGGTCCTTTGGGGCGGGCGAGAGAGGGGTAAAGTTGCCACTGAATCTGTCGGCCAGTATATTGGCAATATCTGATGGCTCTGTATAGGAGGTACCATTGTGCAGTAGCTCAGAGGAAATCTGGGTATTTCCATGGAGATTTTTTACATAACTATAGAAGGCCTTGTGGTTCTTTTACTATCTGCTGCAATTCTGTTTTCATAGCTAGCTTTAGAGGATTTGATGAGGGATGCCAACTTTTTGTTGAGGCTGATAAGGGAGTTTTTCCAGTCTTGGGACTTCACCTTATTCCGCATCAGTTTCCTCCTTCTGTTGTAGAGTTTTTTCATGGCAGGGGCCCACCAGATTGGCTTTTTTTTTTTGGAGGAGAGCATCTTGTTTCTATTGGGTATGGTGAGATTCATGCATTTGTGTACGTGTTCATAAAGTGCATTGGTGTATGATTCGGCGGTCATGCAACTATTCTCCATTTGCATGGGTGCAGTGAAGTTAACCACTTCTGTTTTTAGCAGCCCAAAGTTGACTTTGGAGAAGTTTTTCATGGTGGTTACCTTTGTGGGGGGGGGATGTGGATTTCCAAGGTGATTAGTTTGTGGTCGGATCTAACCAACCAGGGAGGAGTTGACTATTGGTGTACAGCAACGGTTGCCCGTGTTAGTAATGACCAGGTCAAGGATGTTGCTATGTCTAATGGGGGTAAGAATGAGCTGGTCCAGGGCATTGGAATTAATGAATTCCAGGAAACGTTGGGCAAGTGTATTGGTATAGGATTAGTTTTCCCAGGTAGTTGAAGTCGCCCAGTATGAGTGTGTTAGGTTGAACCCTAATGGTCTCCAGGGTGCTTAGGAACATGGAGTGTGAGTCTTGGAACATGGTTGGTGACCTATAGCAGGCTACAGCCTGAATCGCTTACCCAATGTTAGCTGCATCTGAAGTATCTCAGATGCGTTATGTTGGACTGCCAGTCTGGAGGTGTGCACATCCTTTATTAATATGGAAACACCACTGCCTTTGGAGCTTGAGTCCAACTTCTGGGGCCGAAAGGTGTGGAATGAGTTATAGCCTAATAGTGCAGGAGTGCTTTCTGCTGCCTTGAACCAGGTCTCTGTTACAGCACAAATGTCTGTGTCCTGCATTTTAAGGAGTGCTTCAAGCGTTTGCATTTTGGGATTGACTTCTAGCATTTAGCAGCATGACCCTCAGATTGCATTTGTTTGTAGCTGATGCGGTGGTAATTTGGCCTTTGGAACAAAGACACTATAGGGGTGCCAAGAGCCTTGGCCAGTATCTGGAAGCCCAGGGTAACAGATGCAGGCTGTCTCTGGCAAAGCATAGAGTCCATCAGTCATGTCATCCCAGGCAGACCGATACTGGATCCCCTTAAAATTACACCAGAAACTTGGCCATTTGTTGAAATCAATCATTTTCTGCTTGTACTTTGATATCATTCTGGGTGATGGTAGGATGCTGCTCAGGGTTAAGGTCATACCTTCCTGGGCTACATAATCCAAGAGCTCCTCCATATCTCTTTTCATGTAGTCCAGGGAGGTACATCTTAGGTCATTCATACCCACATGTACAATGACAGAGTCATATTTGTTCCTGTTGTTGAGGGACCTGAGTGCGTGCGTTGTGGCAGATCCTGGTGCCTGAAAGGCAGCTGACTGTTACTGTCTCCTTATTCACCCTAGTGAGTGGGACATCACTGTGCCTCACTATTGAGTCACCTATGAGCAATGTGTTGGGCATGCTGTTTTGCCTTGGGGGCTTTGGTTGAGTGGCACACTGTTTAGGAGAGTTGTGTCTGGTGATTAGTGTTGTGTTGTGGTGGTAGAGTACATTTCTGCCTTGGACGTCTCTGCTGTTTGGGTAGATTTTTATTGAGAGCCTCTGAAGGTTTGTGTTTTTATCTGAAGGCAGTGCTGGTGTGTGTTCTGGAGGGCTCTGTGTTCTATGTGGTGTGGTGCAAGTGTTGACCTTATCCTCTTGACCAGTTATTTTGGTCTTTGATGGAGAGTGTTTGGCTTCCAATTTAGATATAGAAGTGCATCTCTTGCAAGTTTGAGTGTTGGGCGGTAAGAGGAGAGGGTTGGCGTGTCCATAGTAATTTACTCATCTTTTATAAATCTCCCCAATACATCACATTTACACAATACATTCCACAACATTTTTACTCTTAAACATTCAAACAAAATGTTCTGGAGTTTCATATTCCTTACAATTATGACACATCCTATTTTCTTTACTTTTATACTGCATGTTTTCTTTAACCATCAATTTGCCTGTTGATAATCTCCACAGAAAATCTTTACACTCGTGTATCATTTTATGCCATTTACATCTCAACAGTATAGCTTTCTTTTTTATTTCTTACTAGATTATTCCATGGATCAGTACAGAAGTATGTCTTCATAATACTCTTACCATTCTTTTCTATTCTTTTCAGTCGTATCCATTCTCAGCTTCTATAATGTAATCTTATTTTGATATTCTTTAAATTCTTCATTAATTAAATGTTTTGATCTTTTTCCTATTTTAATTTCTTTCACAATGTATCTTTACTTAACAGAATCATACAAATTAAGTTTTCTTTTTCTTTTATAATACATTGTAACATTTTATGTAAATTCAAAGATGCTGCATATACTATTGGGTTTATTAAACCCAATCCACCTTGTTCTTCTTTCATTTATATCCCCCTCCTGACTGGATTCAGTCTAGAACCCCATATGAAAGAAAACAATATATTCAGCAGTTTTCTCATGTTTTATAGGAATCATATAAATATTAGCCACATATGCAGTTTTCCTGGACATCGTAGTATAAATCGTGTACTTTCTTTCTATATGAAAACCCAAAAGTTTTCCAAAAAAGTAGTAATTTCCTCTATTTTTGTAAATAATTTTTGCCATTGCTCATTTTTGTATTCGTTCAGTCCAAATATTATACCCAATATCTTTATACATGTCTCACTGAATTCTTTATCTCCTATATTTCCCTTGTATCCAAATCCTTTGCTTTTTTTCCTTATAATACTTAATCCAATTTTAGTGACCTCCTCAGTTCATGTACTGCGGTGGTGGTGCTGCAGTAGCATTGTCACCTCATAGCAAGACGTCCCGTTCGATTCTCAGCTAGAGCGTCTTCTGTGTTGAGGCATACGTGAATGGGGCATGCCTTCGTTGAAGGTTGTGCATCAGGGCTGGTAACCCGGTACGTAAAAATCCACTACCAATCATTAGCGGACCGGAGTTCCACTGTGGCGACCCCTAACCGGGAAAAGCCAAAAGACACAAAGTGACCTCCTCAGTTCATTAACTTCCATCCATTTTTTTTATTTTTCATTATCAACACTGTCATCTGCATACGTATACATAATGGGTATTCATACTTTCTCCATTGTATTGTATCCTGCATCTTTTGTCATTAAATTAACTTTATTCACAACTGTATTCATAACTACTGAAAACATAATACTGCTAGCTGGACAACCGTCTTACACCACATTGTATCCATAATTCTTCACCTATCCATCCGTTCACATTTACCTTAACATAGTTTCCTTCATACACAGATGTAATTACTTATATTGTTCTTTAACTAATATTATAAGCTTCTAAAATATTCCATAGAGATTTATACTGAATTCTGTCTTAAGCCTTACTCACATCTCCTATCATAAGTTTTTGTATCTGCTGTTTTATTTACTTCCCTTATGATCCATAGTAAATCCTGGCTTCCTCTTCTACCAACTTATCAGTCTTCTGCGTCAGTCTTTTCATAAATATTGTATAATCCATATCATTTCTCATTTTATTGATTATCTTTCTTAAACTGTTATCTTACATAGTCCTTAATTATTTCACTAATCTCTTTTTGTGTCTTCATTATTTTTCCATCTTTATTTTTCAATCCACTTGTTTTTTTCTTTTATTAAGTTACTTAAATATGTTGCTATCTCTTTTTTTCTCCCTTGCATGCTGCATCTCTATATAATAAATTATTAATTTTATCTGGATTTGTCTTATAGATTTCCATTTCTTTGTCATCATATTCTCTTTCAATTATTTTTATGTAAATACTTCCTGACTTAAATTTGTATATATTTTCTTTTCTCCCTTTCTGTTGTATACATTCAGGAAAGCATTTTTTATATTTTTCTTAACTAATCTACCACATAGTATAATTCTCAGAAAACTCTCTCATATCAATGTGAACTTTCTATAATTTATATATTTCTTTCCCATTTGGTTATAATCCTCTCTCATTTAACCTTTTAATTCCTTTACCTATTTTAAAATATTCCTCTTTCCTTTTTATTTAACCATATAGCTAAATGATCAGAAAATTCATTTTGCCTTACTCCTTTTTGTATAATTCTTAAAACTTCTGATAAGAAATAGTCAATTTCTGTTTTAATATTATTCCTCCTATAAGTCCAGTAATTATTTTCCCATGAATATAATTTACCATAGCTAATTAACTCCTTTACCACTTTAATGTCACACCCATTCTTCTTATTTTCTCTTGAATTACAATTAGTCACCTACTAGTATGAAATTCATGTTTACACAAACATAATGCAAATTGTTCTAAACTTTGTTTCCCTATCTTTTCTTGTAACATAGCTATAATTCTGTGAACATTCTTTATTCATCTAATGTCCAATGCAGTTATATATCCTATTTCAACAATAGTCACATTTAAAATGTTAAAATCCTCTTGACACAATATTTGTTCGAGAACAAGTTTCTTTTCCTGTTCCAAATGATTGATACATTCTGTAATTTTTCTGTTTGTATCCTTTCATTCTTTGTTAAAAGTCTAATATTATTGCATTCATATTTAACTTTGTATGCCATTCTAATTTGCATAACCTCCTTTTAACGTTTTTCGTACTATTCACATTCAGAGCTAAAATCTTCATATTCTTATGAAGATGTTATATTCTCATCCTTTACCTTTGTCTCTTTTGTGACTATAGCCCTCATTTTCCATTTACTCTTCTTTCTATATAATTTTTCTTTCTTCTTACTACTTGCCAGTTTACCTCTTCCTCCCCACTGTTCACTTTTTTCTTTGTTTTCTTGTTGTACATTATATTCTACCTTGCCATTAGCTTCATGCTGTTATTTTCTCGTGTTCTCATTTCTTCTTCTTCTGTATTATGTATAACCGCTTTATCAACTGTTTTGAAGTCATTTTCACATTCTAACCATGCATGTCCAGTATGACCACATTTTTTACACTTTAGATCACGTTTTTTTGCATCTTGACCTTTGTTGCATCAACCACATCTTTGCAAATAGTCAATAAATGTTGCTTTAGTTCACTAGCTTTGATTTCAGTCCTAAATTGCACCATTATTCTTTTTTAGACAAAAAAAAAGGCCTCAGTAACATATCAGACCACAGACTATTACTTTTTTTTTGCTGGTCATATTTCCCTTTGAAATTTTCCATAGCCTGCCCCGTTTTTAATATTTATTTTTTTAGAATAAATGCTCTTACTTCTTTAGGTGTCACTCCTAAAGGTGCACTTACAGAATCCCACACCTCATACCTGTTATGTCCTTGCTTTTATTCTTTTTTTTTTTTTTTTGCTTATATGTACAGTAAAGTTCTTCCTTGTTTATTTTACTGGCTTCTTCCTTTCTTCACCTTGCTTTACAGTTTGTGCGTACGATCTGTTTTCGGACTCCCTTTGTTTTTCTCTTCTCCCTCAGTCCTTTCCATGATTTCACTACATGATGCCATAGTTTCATTATCCTACTCACTTTGATTCAACATGTCCACTAAGTAATCATCCCGCAATCCTCTGGACTGGAGGGTTGTAACAATACTTCTGTTCTGCTGCTCTGTGTTACTCTTTAACAACCCGTATTGAAATAGCTCCTCCAAACCGGGCCCCATCTGCTCCGGTGCATTCACCTGCTCCTTTCTCTTCCTGTCCTCTGATATAGATTCAGTCTCTACCATTTTAATATTAACTTTGCCATTTGGCAGTGATTCTGTCATCTCTGAACTTTTTTTTTTTCAGCCACAACAGCAACTAACCTGGTCAATAAAGGGTAGATAACTAACAAAAGAAATTTATTATGCTGTGGATGTCTTTCTCATGGCTCTTGGACACAATTGCTGCTGCTGCCCTGTCCCAGAAAAAAGGAAAAACAGAAGGTGGCATGGGCTGCTGGCCATTTTCAGCCAAGCATCATGCTGTTGTCTTGGTGTTTTTTGAGGAGGAAAATTCGACTGACACCTTAGGGTAATTTTCATCTACAAGGACTTGTACTGCAGAATGATCCTGTTTGGACATCAACAGATGTGGCAAGTACCATCACACAATTGTACTTTTCCTTTCTGAACATTGTTTATATCTGGTTCATGTGCTCAGATATAACACATCCTTATTAATGAAAATCTGATTGACTGGTGCGATTGTGTTTTATTGACTTACTCATATTGTTGTATACATTTATTAGTGCCTGATACTTAATGTTGCTGCTGTTGTATTAATATGCAGGTCTACTTCCTTGACTTAAGTTATCACTGAAATGGGTTTAAATGGACCAACTGGATTATCCAGTTAAATGAATTTCATTGTGAATAGAACTTGTGTGTAGTAATTGTTTTGTATTTATTTAGTTCACAGATGCAGAAGGCTACTTCACTGCTTGCACGACTGATAGTAGTGTGAATAGTTCCTTGGTAAGTGTTAATTCTGCAGTGTATTGTCCTGTGATAGCAAAAATATTTTATTTTAATACTGCTAGAACATAATGTGCATTCTTAATGCCTGCTTCATTTGACACATCTTTGAACAAAGGACTAAAATATATAATTCTTTGTTTCACAGAGTGAACCTCTTTATGTTCCTGTAAAATTCCACGGTTTGGCAAATGAAAAGAATGGAAGTGCTAACAACAGTGATACTGAAACATGTATGTACTAATTTAAATTAAGTTGTATTTATGTATCTGTGAAGATTGTATGTACTGGTCCTTTTATATAACACAATAGCCTTCAAAAAACATGTACTGCTTAGTTTTTGCAAAACTCAATTATCCAAAGTAGGCAGTATTCCAATAGAGGCTGTCCAAATTATAAACCATGAAATTGCAAATTCAATCCACAGCAATTCGCTTCATAAATTTATTTGTTCACAAAATACAATACAGTTCAAGGATTAAGCGCTTTCATCTCATAGCCAGAGATTTCATCAGAATCAATTTCTAAAGAACTTAAAAACATTTAAATATACCTCTCCATCTAAAAAAAAAAAACACAGCTCATTGGTTGTGTATTTGACAAGATAATTATCTAGTCAAAAAAATTTAAAGCTCAAGTTCCCAATATTTTCATCATTGAAAAAATATACCTTAAATTACTACATATAATTGTACATAAATTACAACACATAAACAATGTATTAAAAACAATTAAAATACATTAATAGATAAATACATATATTTGTATGCATTTAATATATATTATAATATAATACATGTATACATACACATATTAAAATAAAATTAATATACAATTAATTAAACATCTCTACCCTTTTTGGGTCTGCTGCTTTTAGTTTAAGAACCGGGGTAATAGATAAATGGTCACTGAGGCCAGGATAGTGGCCCACATCCAACCTAAGTTGCCAAATCAACTCTTGTAACTCCAATTTTGTTTCCCAATCACCTCCCCTCTCATTGTTCATTACTTCTTCCAGCACCCACAACTTTAATTCCGCTTTATAACATGCTAATCTATGCCTATATAAGGCATTATATTCATTTTTCTTATTTACATCCCTTGTGTTCATATACGCATTGCTTAAGGCCTTGTTCAGTCTTGCCTATGTAGCATGCGCAGCATACTGTGCAATAAGCCAGGTAAACTACCCCCTTTGTGTAGCAGCTAGCATATTTTTTGGCTTTTAACAAATATTTAATACCAGGAATATATAATTCTTTTTTGCCAGCTATATGTGGACATTGTGTACACCTCCCACATTTAAATGTACATATTCTAGTACTAGTTCCTTTAGTTGCCTCTACCCTTTTCTGTTCATAAATTTATATAAGATTCTTGTTCCTCCTAAAGCTAATCCTCAGAGGTTTGGAGAAGCATTCAACTTTAGAGGGTATTCTTTTGAAAATATTCCAAACAGTGTTAATACATATTTTAACCCATCCTATATTGTTATAATAGGTCAATATCAAATATGGATTAGACTCCATGCACTGTTCCTTACCTTCTTTGATGTTCTCTCTCCCCTGTCTATAAATACATTCACTATTAAGTAGTGGCTTGTAGGTACTACCCCAACCTTGTAAAATACTATCTTTTATAGGATCAGTAACCCTATCAGGATAACCTCTTTCCTTGAATAACTGATGGACAAGTTCCATTTCTTTCAGAAAATCATCTCTATCAGATGTCATCCGGGCAATACGAACCATCTGGCCTTTAAAAATATTGTTTTTTAAGAACGATGGATGGTCACTATCATAATGTAAATATGAATTGGAGAAGCACTTCTTTCGAAATATGCTTGACTTATATGTTTTATTCTGTTTGTCTTTTGTTATTTTAACATCCAAGTAGTGGGCCTCCTCAACATCAATTTGATAAGTAAACTCCAAAAAAATTGTGGTGTGGTTCAAATAATTCATAAATTATGGTATCAAGTCTTCACTCACCCCCCTCCCCCCAAACTATAAGAATATCATCCAAAAATCTATAATATTCTCGAATATAATCTGAGTAATGGGATCTGAAAACAAAATGTTTCTCCCAATACAGCATAGCTATATGTATATGGGTGCACATGAGGAGCCCATAGCTGCTCCATGTAATTGATGATAAATATCTCCCTGGAAATATATATATAGTTGTATTTTAAGACTGTTTCCATATTTTCCAACACTAGCCTATATTCATCAGCTGTTAGGAAACCAAATTCTGAAATCATCTGTTCAAACCAATCCATTCCAATCTCATGGGGAATCACTGAAAACATATCTCTGACGTCTATAGTCGAAAATATAGATTTCACAAAAAATTCTGTTTTTCCAATTTTATTCAAGAAATCCCAAGAGTCTGTAAGAATATGAGGGTATTTTATGTGAAAATTTTTAACTTTTGAATCGGCAAAAATAGCCATGGGTTGTGTTTTAGAACCCCTGGATGTAACAGTGGGCCTCAAGGGTGGATTTTCTATCCCTCTGTGTATCTTTGGAATTCCAAAGATAGCTGGTATAATTGAGTTGGACACCCTTACAAAGTGGTACAATTCCATATCTATAAGGCCCTGCATTAAATTGTCTTCTAACATAAGGTCAGTTCTTCTATAGGAAATATTCACTTCATTTTTGGATACCTCTGAATAACGTAACTCGTTAAGAATTTCCAACATCCTAGCTGTGTAGTCCCAATGCTCCATAATGACCACCCCTCCCCTTTATCCGGTTTTGTTACACGTATTCTCTCATCGTTTCTTAATTCCATTAGTAATTTATTTTCTTCAGTGGATAGGTTTGAATGGATGTTCTTATACTGATGGTAATTACTTCTAATTAAACTAGTAAGACATGTTTCAAAATTATATATTTCCTGTTATAATTGGGGATTAAAAGTGCTTCTCCTTGTCAAAGCCCAAGTTTTATTGTTACATTCATTAGATTTGTGTTTATACAAATGTTCGAGATTTAACTTCCTCGTAGAAAGTTTTATATCTATTAACATATCCTCCAATCTAGGTACATTGGCACACTGGCTGGTACAAATAAATTATTTTAAGAATAATGAAAAATGTATATCATTCACCTGTAGGTCAGTATAGTTATATATAAGGAAATTATTCTGTTAATTTATTATAGTCCTATCTACTTGTTGTTCTAAGTTCCCCAAAGTATACAACCCTGGTATCTCTTTAGACACTGAAAAGTTGCCACAGTTCCCAATAAGTGCCTCAGAAGTCTCAAAGCTGTTAAACAAGTTAAAAACATTAGAACAAGTAACCCCATTGTTATATAGTACTAATCTATCAATACTCAGATGTTCAGGGGACAAATACACATTAATGGCAGGCTTATACGATAAAGCACAAGACAGGTTATCAAATTGCTCATCCTTATCTACTAAGGGTATGGGTGGTGATGTATTGCTTCTGCATACGTAGGCTGATTTTGCATGTTGCGTATTCTCTCTGACCTCCATGGGCCCTCTGCTCCTAAAGGGCTGCTTTGTATGTGATTATTAGTATAACTGTAATCTGGAACATACTCACTATGATCTCTTTCCCCTATATTAATAATTCCACCCTCATAGGCATCCCTAGATGGATACGTTAGATAATCCGATCTAAATCCTTTGCCTCTGGGAACACCTCATTTGGTTTATCCCATTGGTATGTTAACCAGTGGACAGGCACTACCCTGTTCATAATCATATAAATCTCTCTCCATTTTAGATAGTTTCCTTTTTTGATTTTTCTCAATAGTATTATCCACATCCTGCATAGTTCTCAAATACATGCTTTTGTATTCAGTCACATTAAATAGTAAATCGTTACTAATATCCTTATATAAAATGTCAGTCAATGTTTTGTGCTCTGCCATAATTACTTCGTTGTTCTTTATCATCGCTTTTAAAATTAAAATATCACAATCATTCAATATGCCTTGCACAACATTATAAAATTCTGAACCTTTGACAGTATTAGGGAACTTAATTAGTTGTAACCCTTTGGGTACGATATTCTTTTGAATACATTGTGCTAAATACCAATTATCTAAAGCAAGCGTTTTATATTTAGTTAAACATTGTTTTAATTTCTTACATTGTTCATTAAATGTCCCTACTGGCTTGCTGGATTTATTGTCACTTTTACCCTTCCTCGTGAAAGAATTGTCCAACCAAGAATAAAATTCTAATGTCCCATATTGTTCCAACAGTACATTTCACTCAGGATTGATCTCGCCACAGTGTAAAGCAGTCCTGGTTCCCAAACGGGATTCCCTTGTACGCGCATCATATACGCCACCATCTTGTCTTCCTGTTCTCATCATACTCGCTCCATTCTCATCTGGCGTCGTCACGACGTCTTTCCCGGAATTGGGGATGCTTTGTGTACAGGGAATACCAGAATCATTGACAAAGGCAATAGAGCCGATGTTCTTCATCTCACATTGCTGCAGTCCGTACACTTGGGTAGTCCGCTGTCCTCGGTTGGCCCGAATATCAAAGTATTAGGCTGACGTCGGTCAAGGCGCATAAGACTGACATCAGGACGTCAGGGTACATATGCGCATGACCGACGTCATATCCTCAGTCTTTTTTGCCGCATGGTCCGATGCAGAAGCAGCGTTGCAAGTGCCGTTCGGCGTTCTGAAATTTTTCGAATTCGGAGTTTCAGACCGAGTTAAAGTTGGCTAAGTACCCCGTTGGGGAATATTTTAGTTTTTTCTTGCCTCAGTGGTTTACCGGATGTCAGAAAAAGTGAATAACTGTATTTCTTGTGGGAAACAAATACCGCATAGAGATTATCATACTTTGTGTATTCCTTGTTTGGGGCCTGCGCACGACGTTGTTGGGTGTCGCTTTTGTGCTAGGTTCAATAAGCGCACTATTAAGCGAAGGTTAGATTGTGCCAGGTTGGTCTTTGGGAAGCGGTGCAATTATAACATGCCGTCGGATGCTCTGACGCCCGCTTCTTCGAAGAAGCGCAAAGACAAGGCAGCTAAGCCCAGGCAAGAAGAGTCGTCCGTACCGGACGCCGGTTCTTTAGAGGCGTCAGTGGAACCGGTGGTTCTACCGGAGGCTTCTCTGGAGGCCCAGGGGGAGACCTTGTTTTTGCAGGATGTGGCCTCTCAGGAGGCAGGTCAGGCTGAAGGGGCTTCTCAGGTTACTGTACTCCCCTCCCTTCCTAGGGTGGTTAGGCCCTCTCCTTCTGTTTCTAAGGCTTCTCCCAGAGGCAGGCCAGGTTTAGCTTCTGTTGGTGTTACTCCTAGTTCTTCAGGATCTATGCCCAAGAAGCACATGCTTAAAATGGCAGAAGATTTAATTACCTTGATTAGGGGTTCTTTGCCCCCCCCAGATAAGAGGCCTAGGGTGGAGCCAGAGTTGGGGAGTTTTGAGCAGGCTTCAGATGTTTCAGAGTCTTCGGCTGAAGACTTGCAGGAGTATGATCCTTATTCTGATTCTGATGCAGATGATTCCACTCTTTCTGCTTCTCCTCCAGAGGATTTTTCTTTTTCAGAAACTCTTCACTCTATGAGGGAGCATTTTAAGTGGGAAGGTCAGGACTTCTCTGATTCCAGGAAAAGGCTTAGGGAATTTTTGCTTTTACCCCAGCATAGGCCTTTGGCTATACCTCCTGTTCTGGATGTTGTGGAAGATGTGTTTGCGGAGGCTTCACTTAATCCTGATTCTTTGCCTCCTGCTCCTGTTAAACCGGATAGGTATTATAGGGTGCCTGAGGCTCATAAATATCTTTATAAGAGTCCTAGGGGACCCAGAAACTGTTAGTCAGGGACCTAAGGGTGTCAAGGCCTCGGTTGTAAAAAAATCCGGTTCCTCCAGATAGAGGCCAGAGCTTTGGATAGATGGGGAAAGAAAGTCTATACTTCTTCCACCTTAGCTATGAGGGCTTTGAATTGCCAGTTTCACATGTTAAAATATCAAAACTATCTTCTTTCTCAACTAAAGTCTAAGGTAGATGCTCTGGCGGAAGGCATTGAGTGTAAGGAATTACAAGATTTGGTACATGTCTCTGAACAGGTGGGTAAGCATTCTTTACAATGTGGTTTTGATGCTATACAAGCCTCGTCTAGGGTGGCTGCCACTGGGTCAGTGCTTCGCAGGCACGCCTGGCTGAGGGATCAGAATTTATCTGAACATGTTAAGACAAGGATTTTGGATGCTCCTTTACAGTCTGATGTGTTGTTTGGTTCTCCTGTGGAGTCAGTCTTGAAGAAAATGGAAGACAAGGCTAAGTCTATGCAGACTGTTAAAGATTTTTTGCAAGTCCAGCCTCCGAAGTTTAGTAGTAATTGGCCTGCTAAGGGGTGGACGTACCCTTCTTATGATTCTCAGTCTAGGAGTAGATCTAGACGTGGTAGGGGCAGAGCTCAGAGATCCTTCAGACCTAGAACAGGGAGTTCTCCTGCACAATCTTCAGGTGAGGGCAGGGGCCAGTCCTTTCGTAAACAGGCCCAATGACCTACCTTTTCAGCTGCCAGATCCTTCTTGCCTGGCAGCACCTTTGGGAGGAAGGTTGGCACTCTTCAGGGAAAATTGGAGTTTGATTACCCAAGACAAATGGGTATTGGATATCATACACCAAGGTTATAGGTTTTATTTCCATACCTTGCCTCCTTTCAAAGGTATGCCGGACGTTCCTCCTCAGCAAAGAATAGAGGCTCACAAACAAATTTCTCTGCTGCTCCAAATAGGGGCCATACAACTGGTCCCTCTGCCAGAAGTGGGCCTAGGATTTTATTCTCACCTGTTCCTAGTACCAAAGAAGGGGAACACGTGGAGACCAATTTTGGATTTATCTATCCTCAACACTTATCTGGACATTCCCAAGTTCAAAATGTTGACGTTGCAACAGCTTTTACCTCTGCTGGGCAAAGATCACTGGGTGGTGACTCTGGATCTCAAGGAGGCTTACCTTCATGTTCCTATCAGGCTAAGTTGCAGGAAGTATCTACGTTTTCGGGCTGGGACTTCTCATTATCAGTTCTCTGCATTGCCCTTTGGCTTATCTACTGCGCCCAGAGTGTTCACGAAGGTTCTGGCTCCAGTGATAGCTTTCTTCAGGCTAAGAGGAATACAGATCTATCCTTATTTGGACGATTGCCTGATTCTGGCTCAAGGAAAGGACGAACTTCTTCATCATTTACACTATGTGATAGCAGTGCTAAGATGCCTGGGGTATTCTGTGAACGAAATAAAGTCCAGTCTAGTACCCTCTCAGGACATGTGCTTTCTGGGTGTGAGACTGAATACAGCATCCCAGAGGGCCTTTTTGACCCCGGACAAACAAAAGAATCTTTCTCTTTACTTCCATCAATTGTCTCATCAGTCCAGGCTGACTGCAAGGACAGTCCTTCAAGCCTTGGGGTTCATGGCATCTTGTATTCTGGTGCTTCCCAATGCCAAACTGCATATGAGGAAGCTACAATGGTATCTCAAAAATGTATGGACACAGCACTGCCAAGATATGGACACTGTCATTCAGATAATACCTTGCTTTCAAAAGGAATTTTTGTGGTGGGCTCAGGAATGTCACCTAAACAAGGGACTCTGTGTGACCCGGCCAGAGGCGAGTCAGATTCTAACGACAGATGCCTCAGACAAAGCTTGGGGAGCTCATCTAAATGGAAAGTGGATACAAGACACGTGGCCTGCCAGACTTCTGCATCTACATATCAACTTGAAGGAGATGTTAGCAATCCAATTTGCATTAATAGCTTTCAAGGATTTACTTCTTCCAGGGCAGGTGTTGATTCTAACAGACAACACAACTGTCATGTGGTACATCAACAAGCAGGGGGGAACACATTCTTATCCTCTGTGCAGACAAGTAATGATTTTGTGGGAGACTGCTCTCAGTTTACAGCTAAATCTTCAGGCAAGGTTTCTGCCGGGAGCACAGAACTCCTTAGCAGATGTGTTGAGCAGACAAATTATGGATCCCCACGAGTGGAAATTGGATCCTCATGTATTTCAGAAATTGACAGTGTCATGGGGAACTCCAGACATAGATCTGTTCGCTTCTCCACTAAACTACCAGCTGCCAAAGTTTTGCACAAAAAGTTTTCATCCCACAGCTTGGAAAGTGGATGCTCTTTCATTCAATTGGAGCAATCTTCATGTGTATGCCTTTCCACCTCTGCCTCTCCTCCCAAAGGTACTTCTGAAGGTCAGACAAGACAAGCCAAAGATGATTTTAATAGCTCCAGATTGGCCTCGACAGCACTGGTACCCACTACTGAGAAGTCTGGTACGGGAGCCTCCATGGCCTTTACCTTCGATTCCACACCTGCTGTCTCAGGAGAACAGTCATTTACTCAATGTCAAACTTCACTCTCTTCACCTGACAGCCTGGCATATTCTGTTTTAAACCCTGGAGGGTCTCAGCTTCCACAGCAAGTTTTGAATGTTATTTTGGAGGCCAGAAGGCCTAGTACAAGGAAAGTGTACGCAGATAAATGGAAAAGATTTTTATTTTGGAGTGCAGCAAAAGCATTTGATGTTTCTAAGCCTAATTTAAGTGTGGCTCTTCAATATCTTACTGAGTTACTGGACAAAGGTTTGTCCTTCTCTTCTATTAAGATTCATGCTGCAGCAATTTCTGCTCACTATGACTGTGACCCACCATTGTTTTCTCATCCTTTGTTTAAGCAATTCCTTAGAGGGGCAAAGAATATAAGACCCCCACGGAGAGCTCCTACTCCTGCTTGGGATCTCAATTTTGTGTTGGAGAAACTCACTCTACAACCTTTTGAGCCTGCAGCTACTGCTGAGTTGAAATATTTATCATGAAGACTGCTTTTTTGTTAGCCATTACCTCTGCGAGAAGGGTTTCTGAATTACAGGCCCTTATGGCAGTTGAGCCTTTCTTAATTTTCCATAAGGATAGGGTATCTTTCGTACTAATCCTTCCTTTATGCCTAAAGTGGTTTCTAGTGTGGCTTTAAACCAAACTATTCATTTGCCTACCTTTTATGCAAACCCCCAGAATAAAGGGGAAAAGATTTTGCACACTTTGGATATACACAGGCAGTTGCGATATTATTTGAGCAGAACTAAAGGGTTCAGGCAGTCTCAGCAGTTATTTGTTTCTTTTGCTTTGAGTTCTCAGGGCAAGCCTGTGTCAAAACAAACTATTTCTAAGTGGATTGGGTTGTGTATTGCTTTCTGTTATTCCCATCATGGTAAGGAGATTCCAGCTGGGATTAGGCCTCATTCCACTAGGGCTACTGCCACTTCTACAGCCTTTCTAAGGGGGGGTAGCAACTAAAGATATTTTGGAGGCTGCTACTTGGAGTTCAGTGCATACTTTCTCTAAGCATTATCACCTTCCACTTTACTCTAAATCTAGGGCTGGTTTTGCCACTGCAATTTTACAGGGCATTTTGGCAGCTCCTACTGCTTTTTAGTTGTGCCATCCTCCCTTTTCTCTGCTTTGGGATTCTACCCAAGTGTAAGGACTGCAGCAATGTGAGATGAAGAACATAGTACAGTTTTGTACCTACCATAAATGTAGATGTTCAAGATCCACATTGCTGCAGTCCAATTTACCCTCCCTCCTTCCCCTCTGTAGTTAGAGGCGGTTGTGTGGTGTGGGTTGTACATATTGTAAATATTGTATATATTGTACATATAGTTAGTACACGGGTGTTTGGTTGTTTTTTGTTGTCTTTTGGTTTTGACCTTTCTGTTTAGGGTCTTCTGACATCTGGGGCAAGAAAAGACTGAGGATATGACGTCGGTCATGCGCATATGTACCCTGACGTCCTGATGTCAGTCTTATGCGTCTTGACCGACATCAGCCTAATACTTTGATATTCGGGCCGACCGAGGACAGCGGACTACCCAAGTGTAAGGACTGCAGCAGTGTGGATCTTCGAACATCTACATTTATGGTAGGTACAAAACTGTACTTTCTGCGAGTAGCTCTGAATTAATTTAACAAGCTCTGACAATAAAGAGCTGCTATTGTTATTACCTATCTTGTAGGACTCCTCAGGAAACATGCCAACAAACAACACGTAACCAGGAATCAGAAAAAAACTGTTCACCAATGTATCCAAAATAGGCAGCATTCCAGTAGATGCTGTCCAAATTGTAAACCATGAAATTGCAAATTCAATCCACAACAGTTCGCTTCATAAATTTATTTGCTCACAAAATACAATACAGTTCAAGGATGAAGTGCTTTCATCTCATAGCCAGAGACTTCATCAGAATCAGTACCTAAAGGACTTAAAACATTTATATGTACCTCTCCATCTAAACAAAACACAGCTCATTGGTTGTGAATTTAACAATATAATTATCTAGTCACCAAAATTTAAAGCTCAAGTTCCCAATGTTTTGTTTACTGCATTATATGCAGTAATTTAAGGTATATTTTTTTGTTTGAACAGATGATTTCAGAATTTGGTTTCCTAACAGCTGATGAATATAGGCTAGTGTTGGAAAATATGGAAACAGTCTTAAAATACTATATATATTTCCAGGGATATATTTATCATCAGTTACATGGGGTAGCTATGGGCTCCTCATTTTCACCCATATATGCCAATATAGATGTTCTTCATTCCACATTGCTGCAGTCCTAACTATTGGGTAGTCCGCTGTCCAGTCGGCCCGAATACCAAAGTATATGGCTGACGTCGGTCAGGGCGCATTAGACTGACGTCAGTACGTCAGGGTACTAATGCGCATGACCGACGCCATATCTTCAGTCTTTTTTGCCGCATGGTCCGATGCAGAAGCAATTTTGCGAGTGCAGGTTGGCGTTCTGAAAGTTTCTGAAGTCAGAGTTTCAGACCGAATCAAAGTTGGCTAAGTACCCGTTAGAATATTTTGGTTTTTTCTTGCCTCAGTATTTAACCGGATGTCAGAAAAAGTGAATAACTGTATTTCTTGTGGGAAACAGATACCTCATAGGGATTACCATACTTTGTGTATACCTTGTTTAGGGCCTGAGCACGACGTTGTTGGATGTCGCTCTTGTGCTAGATTTAACAAACGCACTATTAAGAGAAGGTTAGACTGTGCCAGGTTAGTTTTTGGGAAGCGTTGTAATTATAAAATGCCGTCGGATGCTCCGACGCCCGCTTCGGCCAAAAAGCGCAAGGACAAAGCAGCAAAGCCTAGGTTGGAAGAACCGACAGTCCCAGACGTCGGTTCTTTAGAAGGCTCAGTGGAGCCGGAGGTTCTGCCAGGAGTTTCTTTGGAGTCTCAGGGAGAGACTTTACTGTTACAGGATGTATCCTCTCAGGAAGTAGGCCAGGCTGAGGGGCTTCTCAGGTGGCTGTTCTTCCCTCTCTTCCTAAGGTGGTTAGAGCCTCCCTTCTGTTTCCAAGGCTTCTTTGAGAGGCAGGCCAAGTTTATCTTCAGTGGGGTTTCTCCTAGTGCTTCAGGGTCTTTGCCTAAGAAACATATGCTTAAAATGGCAGAGGATTTGATTACTATGATTAGAGGTTCTATGCCCCCTCCTGATAAGAGGCCTAGGGTGGAACCTGAGTTTGAGAGTTTTGAGCAATGTTCGAGGCTTCTGAGTCTTGGCTGAAGACTTGCAGGAGTATCCTCCTTATTCTGATTCTGATGTGGATGATTCTACTCCTTCTGCTTCTCCTCCTGAGGATTTTTCATTTTCAGAGACTCTGCATTCCATGAGGGAGCATTTTAAATGGGAAGGTCAAGATTTCTCTGATTCCAGGAAGAGGCTTAGGGAATTCTTGTTTTACCCCAGCATAGGCCTTTAGCTATACCTCCTGTTCTGAATGTGGTGGAAGATGTTTTTGCAGAGGCTTCCCTGAATCCTGATTCTTTGCCTCCTGCCCCAGTTAAACCAGATAGGTACTATAGGGTGCCTGAAGCTCATAAGTATCTTTTTAAGAGTCCTAGGGCAGACCCAGAAACTGTCTCTCAGGGGCCTAAAGGTGTGAAGGCCTCTGTTGTTAAAAATCCTGTTCCTCCTGATAAAGAGGCAAAGGCTTTGGATAGATGGGGAAAGAAAGTGTATACTTCTTCCACTTTAGCCATGAGGGCTTTGAATTGTCAGTTTCACATGTTAAAATATCAGAATTATCTCCTTTCACAATTGAAATCTAAGGTGGATGCTCTGGCGGAAGGTATTGAGTGTAAAGAGTTGCAGGATTTAGTTCATGTGTCTGAACAGGTGGGTAAGCATTCCTTGCAGTGTGGTTTTGATGCTGTGCAGGCCTCCTCGAGGGTGGCTGCCACTGGTTCTGTTCTTCGTAGGCACGCCTGGTTGAGAGATCAGAATTTAGCTGAGCATGTTAAAACAAGGATTTTGGATGCTCCTTTACAGTCTGATGTGTTGTTTGGTTCGCCTGTGGAAGCAGTTTTAAAGAAAATGGAGGACAAGGCTAAGTCTATGCAAACTGTTAAGGATTTTTGCAGGTGCAGCCTCCAAGTTTAGTAGAAATTGGCCTACTAAGGGATGGACTTATCCTGCTTATGATTCCCAGTCTAGGGGTAGGTCTAGGCGTGGTAGGGGCAGAGCTCAAGGTTCTTTTAGGCCTAGGACAGGAGTTCACCTGCTCAGACTTCTGGTGAGGGCAGGGGTCAGTCCTTTCGTAAGCAGACCCAATGACCTGCCTTTTCAGCTGCCAGTTCATTCTCGCCTGGCAGCACCTTTGGGAGGAAGGCTGTCTCTTTTCAAAGAAAATTGGGATTTAATTACCCAAGACAGATGGGTTCTGGATATCATTCACCACTGTTACAGGTTTTATTTCCATACCTTGCCTCCTTTCAAAGGCATGCCAGACATTCCTCCTCTACAAAGAAAAGAGGCTCACAAGCAAATTTCGCTGTTACTCCAAATAGGGGCCATTCAGCCGGTTCCTATGCCAGAAAGGGGCCTAGGATTTTATTCTCGCCTGTTCCTAGTACCAAAGAAGGGGAACACGTGGAGACCAATTTTGGATTTATCTATCCTCAACACTTATCTGGACATTCCCAAGTTCAAAATGTTGACGTTACAACAGCTTTTACCTCTGCTGGGCAAGGATCACTGGATGGTAACTTTAGATCTCAAGGAGGCTTACCTTCATGTACCTATCAGACTAAGTTGCAGGAAGTATCTGCGTTTTCGAGCTGGGAATTCCCATTCTCAGTTCTCTGCATTGCCCTTTGGCTTATCTACTGCGCCCAGAGTATTCACAAAGGTTCTGGCTCCAGTGATAGCTTACTTCAGGCTAAAAGGAATACAAATCTATCCTTACTTGGACGACTGCCTGATTCTGGCTCAAGAAAAGGAAGACCTTTTACAGCATTTGGAATATGTGATAGCAGTGCTAAGATGCCTGGGGTATTCTGTGAACGAAATAAAGTCCAGTCTAGTACCCTCTCAAGACATGTGCTTTCTGGGTGTGAGACTGAATACAGCAACCCAGATGGCCTTTTTAACCCCTGACAAACAAAAGAATCTTTCCCTTTACTTCCATCAACTATCTCTTCAGTCCGGGCTGACTGCAAGGACAGTCCTTCAAGCCTTAGGGTTCATGGCATCTTGTATTCTGGTGCTTCCCAATGCCAAACTGCATATGAGGAAGCTGCAATGGTATCTCAAAATGTATGGACACAGCACTGCCAGGATTTGGACACTGTCATTCAAATAATACCTTGCATTCAAAAGGAATTTTTGTGGTGGGCTCAGGAATGTCACCTAAACAAGGGACTCTCTGTGACCCGGCCAGAGGCGAGTCAGATTCTAACGACAGATGCCTCAGACATAGCTTGGGGAGCTCATCTGAATGGAAAGTGGATACAAGACAGGTGGCCTGCCAGACTACAGCATCTACATATCAACATGAAGGAGATGTTAGCAGTCCAGTTTGCATTAATGGCTTTCAAGGAGTTACTTCTTCCAGGGCAGGTGTTGATTCTAACAGACAACACAACTGTCATGTGGTACATCAACAAACAAGGGGAACACATTCTTACCCTCTATGCAGGCAAGCAATGATTTTATGGGAGACTGCTCAGCTTGCAACTAACTCTTCAGGCAAGGTTTCTGCCAGGAGCACAGAACTCCTTAGCAGATGTGTTAAGCAGACAAATCATGGATCCCCACGAGTGGAAACTGGATCTTCATGTATTTCGGAAATTGACAGTGTCATGGGGAACTCCAGACATAGATCTGTTCGCTTCTCCACTAAGCCACCAGCTGCCAAAGTTTTGCACAAAAAGGTTTCATCACACAGCTTGGAAAGTGGATGCTCTTTCTTTCAGTTGGACAAATCTTCATGTGTATACCTTTCCACCTCTGCCTCTTCTCCCAAAGGTACTCCTAAAGGTCAGACAAGACAAGCCAAGGATGATTTTAATAGCTCCAGATTGGCCTCGGCAACACTGGTACCCATTACTGAGGAGTCTGGTAAGGAAGCCTCCATGGCCTTTACCTTTGATTCCACACCTATTGTCTCAGAGGGACGGTCATCTACTCAATGTCAAGCTTCACTCTCTTCATCTAACAGCCTGGCATATTCTGTTTTGAAACACAGCAGGTCTCAACTTCCTCAACAAGTTTTGAATGTGATTATGGAAGCCAGAAGACCTAGTACAAGGAAAGTGTACGCAGAAAAATGGAAGAGATTTTTATTTTGGAGTGCAGCAAAGAATTTGGAGGTTTCTGAGCCTAATTTGAGTGTGGCTCTTCAATATCTGACTGAGTTATTGGACAAAGGTTTGTCTTTCTCTTCCATTAAGATTCATGCTGCAGCAATTTCAGCTCACTATGATTGTGACCCACCATTGTTTTCTCATCCTTTGTTCAAGCAATTTCTTAGAGGGCAAAGAATAGAAGACCCCACGTAGAGCTCCTACTCCTGCTTGGGATCTCAATTTTGTGTTGGAGAGACTTACTCTACAACCTTTTGAGCTCATGCCACTGCTGAGTTGAAATATTTGTCATGGAAGACTGCTTTTTGTTGGCCATTACTTCTGCAAGAAGGGTTTCTGAATTGCAGGCCCTTATGGCGGTTGAGCCTTTTTTGATTTTCCATAAGGATAGGGTATCATTACGTACTAATCCTTCCTTTATGCCTAAGGTGGTTTCTAGTGTGGCTTTGAACCAAACTATTCATTTGCCTACTTTTTATGCAGATCCCCAAAATAAGGGGGAAAAGATTTTGCACACTTTAGATGTACACAGGCAGTTGCGTTATTATTTAAGCAGGACTAAGGATTTTAGGCAGTCTCAGCAGTTGTTTGTTTCTTTTGCTTTGAGTTCTCAGGGCAAGCCTGTGTCAAAACAAACTATTTCTAAGTGGATTGGGTTTTGCATTGCATTTTGTTATTCCCATCATGGCAAGGAGATTCCAGCTGGGATTAGGCCTCATTCCACTAGGGCTACTGCCACTTCAACAGCATTTCTAAGGGGTGGCAACTAAGGATATTTTGGAGGCAGCTACTTGGAGTTCAGTGCATACTTTCTCTAAGCATTACCACCTTCCTCTCTACTCTAAATCTAGGGCTGGTTTTGCCACGGCTATTTTGCAGGGCATGTTGACAGCTCCTGCTTCTTTATGATTTGCCAGCCTCCCTTACCTCTGCTTTGGGATTCTACCCAAGTGTTAGGACTGCAGCAATGTGGTATGAAGAACATAGTACAGTTTTGTACCTACCATAAATGTAGATGTTCAAGATCCACATTGCTGCAGTCCAATTTACCCTCCCTCCTTCCCCTCTGTGTTTAGGGGTGGTTGTGTGGGTGGGGTTATACTCTTGTAAATTTGTATATGTTGTATATATATATTTGGTGCAGGAGTGTTTGGTGTTTTTTGGTTTAGGCCTTATCTTTTTAGGGTCTTCTGACATCTGGGGCAAGAAAAGACTGAGGAAATGACGTCGGTCATGCGCATTTGTACCCTGACGTCCTGACGTCAGACTAATGCGCCTTGACCGACGTCAGCCATATACTTTGGTATTCGGGCCGACTGGGACAGCGGACTACCCAAGTGTTAGGACTGCAGCAATGTGGATCTTCGAACATCTACATTTATGGTAGGTACAAAACTGTACTTTATGCTGTATTGGGAGAAATATTTTGTTTTCAGATCCCATTACTTAGATTAAATTCGAGAATACTGTAGATTTTTGGATGATATTCTTATAGTTTGGGGGTGAAGACTTGATACCAGAGTTTATAAATTATTTGAACCATACCACAATTTTTAGGAGTTTGCTTATCAAATTGATGTTGAGGAGGCCCACTACTTGGATGTTAAAATAACAAAAGACAAACAGAATAAAACATATAATTCAAGCATATTTCGAAAGAAATGCTTCTCCAATTCATATTTACATTATGATAGTGACCATCCATCGTTCTTAAAAAAACAATATCGTTAAAGGCCAGATGGTTCGTATTGCCCGGATAACATCTGATAGAGATGATTTTCTGAAAGAAATGGAATTTGTCCATCCGTTATTCAAGGAAAGAGGTTATCCTGATATGGTTATTGGTCCTATCAAAGATAGTATTATACAAGATTGGAGTAATACCTACAAGCCACTACTTAATAGTGAATGTATTTATAGACAGAGGGGAGAGAACATCAAAGAAGGCAAGGAACAGTGTATGGAGTCTAATCCATATTTGATATTGACCTATTATAACAATATGGGTCAAAAGATGTATTAACACTGTTTGGAATATTTTCAAGACAATACCCTCTAAAGTTTAATGCTTCTCCAAACCTCAGAGGATTAGCTTTAGGAGGAACACGAATCTTAAAGAAATTTATGAACAAAAAAAGGGTAGAAGCAACTATAGGAACTAGTACTAGAATAGGTACATTTAAATGTGGGAGGGTGTACACAATGTCCACATATAGCTGGCAAAAAATAATTATATGTCCCTGGTATTAAATATTTGTTAAAAGCCAAGAAATATGCTAGCTGCTAAGGGGGTAGTTTGCCTGGCTTATTGCACATTATGCTGGGCATATTACATAGGCAAGACTGAACGATGCCTTAGGCAATGCATATCTGAACACATGAGGGATGTAAATAAGAAAAATGAATATAATGCCTTATATTGGCATAGATTAGCATGTTATCAAGCGGAATTCAAGTTTTGGGTGCTGGAGTGATTGGGGAAACAAAATTGGAGTTACGTGAGTTGATTTGGCAACCTAGGTTGGATGCGGTCCACTATCCTGGCCTCAATGACCATTTATCTATCACCCCAGTTCTTAAACTGAAAGCAGCAGAGCCAAAAAGGGTAGAGATGTTTAATTAATTATATATTAATTTTACTTCAATATGTGTATGCATACGTGTATTATATTATAATATATTATATTATAATATATATTAAATGCATACAAATATATGTATTATCTATTAATATATTTTAATTGTTTAATACATTGTTTGTGTTGTAATTTATGTACAGTTATATGCAGTAATTTAACGTATATTTTTTCAAGGCTGAAAATATTGGGAATTTGAACTTTAAATTTTGGTGACTAGATAATTATCTTGTTAAATACACAACCAATGAGCTGCGTTTTTTTAGATGGAGAGGTATATAAATGTTTTAAGTCCTTTAGGTATCGATTCTGATGAAGTCTCTGGTTATGAGATGAAAACGCTTAATCATTGAACTGTATTGTATTTTGTGAGCAAATAAATTTATGAAGCGAATTGCTGTGGATTGAATTTGCAATTTCATGGTTTATAATTTGGACAGCCTCTATTGGAATACTGCCTATTTTGGATATATTGGTGAACAGTTTTTTCCAAAACTCAATTATATTAAAGACTTATTTTCTAAGCCTTTTGACATCCAAGCGTTATCTGAATCTTGACTTGTATTTCAGAAAGTTCTATCCCTAATTGGTGCATTCTGTGTTATTGAAAACTAATGAGTACACTAGAACATCAATAGTGGTGGTGTAGTCCCAGGGGAATGTGTTTTCTATTTGTGTCGGGCCTTGACCCTTAACTGTAGAAAAGTGAAATTGGAGCATTGTGTTTGTCTTGATTCAAGTGTACTTATTTTTCTACTGGCATGTAAATATTTTACAGATCATGTCATATGAAAATGTCATTTAAATGTTGATAGTTCTGTAAACTGCAGAATGTCATTATATTGTAGATCTTAACTAGTTTGGTGTACTGCTTCTGAGTGTGGAAAGAAGTTGGTAACAATGTAATAGTTTTCGGAAACTTGGAAAAGGCAAAAAGCACATTTTATTTCCGCACTTTCTTTTTGCCTTTAAAAAGTGACTGTTTACTCTGGAAAATCTTAAAACAGATGATTCAAAAGAAACTCAAATTCATCAGGATGAAGACTTTCTCCCCTTGTAGGTTATCAATGTGGTACATCCTTGATGACTAGCTTTGAGGATGACATGTTTTCTCAGTTGATTGCCATAAAGACTGATCTGATGATGTAAATCTTTATTCATTCCTTAATGATAGGACTTAGGTTCCTTCCTCGGAACTGACACGGCCGTTTCCAAGCTCGAGCCAGCCAAAACCTCTCAGCTAAGACCTACCTATAATGCCCTTTCATAGTCTCTTCAGATCTCGTTTGCAGCGTTCCTCAGCAGACATGCCAAGCCTTCTTTCTCAAAGCTATGTGTAAAATTTGTGTATTTTTGTGTAGTTTCTCTCAAAACTTTGCCTTTTTTAGTCAGTCTCGCTAATTTCTCCTCTCGCCTGTAAACTTCAACTTCCTACCCTCTACCTTTGGTGGTTACCCTTATGCCATCGTTGGTGCTGTCCTTCTCTCCTACCTTTGGTAGGCCCTCTTTTTACTACTTGTGGTATTTCTAGATACCATTGGTTGGTACTTTTCTTTTTCCTTCTATATATCTTATAAAAAAAAAAAAAACTTTCTCCTTTCACTTTGTTTCCTTTCTTGATAATTTTTTGTCATACATTGTCAGAAAAAAAGCTAAATTGGGGTTTAAGCAGTGCGATAAATGAGGGCGTAAGATGCCCACCTCAGATGATCACGCTCAGTGTGTTTGTTTGGGTGTGGACCATATAAATGCTTCATGTAACATCTGCTCTAGTTTCAATAATCACACTCTAGCCGAGCGCAAAAACTAATTTTGAAAGGTTTAATGAAAACTCCTTCCTAAGACCAAAAAACACAAGGAGAAACTGAGTTGCTCGGTTCCAACATCCCTTTCTATTACGGAACAGAGTCGACACAGAGCTTCTCTGGTGCCTTCGCCTCAGACGACCTCGGCACAAGGCTCTGTGTTTTCTCCCTCTGTGCAATCTCTGATGTTGACTCCTGTTATGTTTCCAGCTTTGGCACCATCATCTTCGGTGCCATCCTTGATTCTGACACCGGCTTTGGCGACCATACCCGTTTCGGCACCATCCCCGGCCACAGTGTGCCGATAGCTTATTCTGCTCCACAGACTATGACCCCGTTGGTTCCAAAGGTTGAATATCTTCCAAGAAACAGATATTCTCCAACCTACGACCCTTTTTCAGGCCACCAATTTAGATCGTTTCTTGAAAGACCTGACTCTCCTTCAGCAGCCTCCTATAGATTCACCAGGAGCCTTTCAGAACAAGATGTAGTGTGGGTTGTGGACCAGCTTCTGGCAGCTAGAGGATTGCCCACCCTGGCTAGACCTTCCGTCCCCTTTGGAACGGAGCCTTTCACAGCATACTCACCAGTATATTCTCCTCTGGCCTCTTCCCAGGCTCCAGAGATTTTGGTACAGATGACCACCCCAGTGCGTACTGTCTCTGCTTCGACTGTGGAATTTTCCCTGTTGGACCCGACTACCCTTGGTGCATCGGCTCTATTGGCACCAGTGACCTCTCAGAGCAGTGTTTGGGCTGTCGGCACCATGGTTCCTAGTTCAGTTCCTATTTTTTCGCTGGCACCATCTATGTCCACGGCTCCACCGACTGCTACCAGTCCTCTTGGAGCTCCTTACCTGGAGGTGGGCTCCTCAGGGTGGGGTGTGATCCTGGTTCCAAGGTTGTCCTCCTCTGTTCTGGGACCCCATCCCTCCTCTGGCTGGCCTGATTTCCAGGTGATGGAGAGGGTCCTTGCCTCCACAGACTCGGTCGGCACCAATGGCATCGACACCAGAACCCCCCCCCCCAAGCATGCAGCTGTCCAATCCCCCTACTCTAGGACCCTGGGTACGGGAGCCGCAAGACCTTCCCTTGAATGGAACTCTTTCTCCGGAGTCCTCCTCAGAAGATCCCACTGGGGAGCCACCCCGGAAGAAACGGTGCAAGAGGAAGCACCTTGATTCCCCTGAGGAATGTATCACTGAGGACACAGATTGCGATGAGGGAGAAGGGACCCCACTGTCTTCCCCCAGAAGACGTCTCATTTGGAGACATTGTTGAAGTCCTCAAGCAGAGGGGCGACTGGTAGTCCTCTAACCCTTTGGAGGAATCTGTGTTCTTGCAGGCCTTCTGTGCCCGGCCATCCACTTCCTGGATGACACCACCTGCGGATGAGCTTGTAAAGCTGATTGTGCAGCATGCCTGGAAGGCCCCGAACAATGCAGAACTTGTCCCCCGGAGGCCGGACAAAATTTTATCCACCCCCGAAGACCAGCCCAGTTGGTCTAAGCAGCTGACAGTTCATTCCATGGTTGTAGCGGTGGCCACCAAGAGGGAACTGGCAGAAGATAGTTCCACTGTTCATCCCATGAACAGGGAGTCTCGGGACATAGACAGACTGGAGAAGCGGACCTATGCTTCAGTGACCTTTGCCCTTCGGTCACTAAACTATCTGGCACACTTCACTTGCCTCCAAAGAGACCTAATTTCTGAAATGTCTACCTCTTTGGCGGGGGATACTGCCTGATAGGGTGTGTGACACTGTTGCCTAGCAACTAGCTACCCTAGAATCTATCTTGAACTCCTCGATACAATTCTCTCGCACCACTGAGGGAGCAGCTGCATCAGGCATCGTCATGAGACGTCACGCTTAGGTGCATGTGTGTGATTTCGCAGACCCCTTTAAATCTTCCTTTGTCAACGTGCCTGTCAACGAATCTTCACTCTTTGGTCCCAAAGTACGAGTAGGTCCTATTCCAGGAACCAGAGGGGAGGGTAATTGTGGTTCAAAAAGTCCCAAGGATCTTTTCATGACACTCGTGGTGAGCAATCCCCCTTGGGCAGAGGGGGCAACTCATCTGGAAGACGCCCCTTTCGGGGCATATGGGGTCTGTGTAACCTGGATGCTAGAGATTCCTTCTCCAGCTGACCCTACCAGTGGTCCTGAGCAGTGGCCCGATTTCTTTCCTCTGTACCTACCTGCCTGGCAACTTATTACTACCGATGTTTGGGTGCAGAGTATAATATCCAGAGGCTACCATATCCCATTAGATCTTCCCCCCAGATCTGTCAAACGAATCCCCAATGTTCCACCCAATCAGAGGGATGTCGAAGCCTTAAAAATAGAAAAGCTGCTAAGAAAAAGAGCCATCCAGCCCATCACACCAGACCAGAGAGGATCCAGGTTTTACCCTAGGTTCTTTTTAGTGCCAGAAAGACAGGGGACTGGAGACCAATCCTGGATCTTAGCCTATTAAACAAATTTATAAAGCCTCAAAAATTTTGGATGATCACGGTACAGCCCATTCTCTCTTTTCTAGAGAAGGACAACTGGATGTGCTCTATAGATCTCCAGGATGCGTATTACCACGTAAAGATGGACCAGTGCTCCCGGAGATTTCTCCGCTTCTGTCTGGGAGCCAATCCCTACCAGTTCAGGGTACTCCATTCGGTCTCTCGACAGCCCCCCCCCCCCCAGAGTGTTCACCAAATGTATGGCAGTTGTAGTAGTTCATCTTCGACTACAAGGATTCCAGGTGTTTCCGTATCTAGACGATTGGCTCTTTACTGTCTCAACCAGGAATCTTCTCATCCACAGCCTCTCTTACACTCAAGGCCTTTTCTCTCCGCTTGGGGATTATGATCAACAAGGACAAATCTCAAATGTCCCCAATAAAAACACTGGAATTTTATTGGAGTGATCTTCGACACAACATACTGTCAAGCTTCCCTCCCTCCTCACAGGCTTTCAAAAATAAGAAACAAGATCGAAGTCCTCCTTCCACAAACTTTTGTACCAGCACACCTTGTACTACAACTATTAGGCTCTATAGCAGCAGCCATTACACTAGTACCACTGGTGAGGTTGCACATGAGACTGTTACAGTGGCTCCTTTCATCACATTGGTCGATCTTAACCCACCCACTTGACCACATGATACGCCTTACAAACCTTTGCAAGAAAGAAATGCTATGGTGGATGAAGCCAGAATCAAATCTTTGGCGCCAATTGTTCTGTCTCCCCCAGCCCAGGGCCACAGTGACCACGGGTGCTTCCCTGTTGGGAAGGGGGGGGGGCATTTCCAGGGAAAGACTGTCCAAGGCACCTGGTCCCCCATGAAGGCCATTTTGCACATAAATATCCTGGAATTGAGGGCAATTCTCTTAGCATTGTAAGTGTTCCATACATCCCTCCCTTCCGGGGCCATTACAATTCATGTCAGTTGTCTGGTATATAAAAACAAGGCAGAACCAGGTCTTAACCCCTGTGTCAGGAAGCCATGAGGATTTGGCACTGGGCAATAGCTTCCAACCGCTTTCTTATTGCAACGCACATTCCTTGGAGTTCCAACTTTATTGCGGACAGTCTGAGCAGGAACATCCTGATGCCTCACGAGTGGTCCCTCAATCCTGTAATAGCAGATCGGATCTTTCACCATTTGGGCAGGCCTTGCTGCGATCTGTTTGCTTCCCCTCTAAACAACAAATGCAAAAGCTACTTAGCTTTGATCCCCCCTCGTGAGAATCACCAAGGGATGCTCTAATGCCGATTGGCCCCTGGGTCTACTTTACTCAGTTTCCCCTCATCCCGATATTCCTCCAGAAAGCTCAAAGATTGAGAAGCAAAGTGATGCTCATTGCCCTTTATTGGCCCCGTCAAATCTGGTTTCCTTTCCTATGGCCTCAGCTGTTTTACAGCCCATGGATCCTGGATCAATCCCAAGGCCCTGCTATCTCACCCTCAGGAACTGATTCATCCCAGTCTCCACAGCCTCAAGCTCACAGCTTGGTTCTGCCACTTCCGATGATTGCTAGGCTGCTTGATATTTCATCTCCTGTCCGTGAGATTCTTCTGGCTTCACACAAACCTTCCACCAGGAAAATTTATTCTAGTAAATGAGCTAGGTTCTCTACATGGGCCAAAGATCAGGACATAGACCCTTTCTCTATGCCTATTCAGAAGATTCTACAGTACCTGACTACTCTTCTACATGCAGGAGCCTCAGCATCGACAATTACTGTGCATTTAGCAGCTATCACAAATTTTCATAATGGATTCGATAATTCTTCTGTTATGTCACACCGTCTGTGCAAAACTTTCTTGAAAGGAGTATTACATGTTAAACCTCCTGTCAAGCCCCCCGTAGAACCTTGGGACTTGACTTTGGTACTTCAGTTGTTAACAAGCCCTCCTTTCAAACCCTCTAATTCATGTGATATAAAATTTTTATCTTGGAAGACTCTGCTTCCAATAGCACTTACCTCAGCGAGAAGAGTATCGGAGTTGCAGGCCTTGAATGTCAAGAGACCTTACTTGAATTTCAACAGGGATAGAGTGTCCCTACATACTGACCCTTCCTTCTTGCCCAGTGTCATTTCTGGATTTTCAATTAACCAATCTGTTGACCTGCTGGTTTTCTTCCCTCAGCATTCGAACAGAGGGGGGAGTATCTTTTGTACACCCATGATGTTCATAGGCAGCTTCATTTTTATTTGGACAGAACTAAATCTTTCAGAAAAACGGATCAGTTGTTTGTGGCCTTTGCAGGGCCCAGATTGGGTAAACCTGTCTCCAGAATGACTCTCTCCTCCTGGCTTAGAAACGTCATTACCTTCATCTACCATCAGAATAAACTGCCCTTGCCTTCCAGAGTAAAGTCTCATTCCACTAGATCGATGGCTGCTTCTGTGGCTTTTCATTCCAGAGCCTCTATGGATATCTGCGCAGCAGCCACTTGGGCAAGACCTCATACCTTTATCACTCATTACAAATTAGATTTGGCCTCCAGGGGACGAGCATCTTTTGGTTCTATGGTGCTCAGGAATATCCTTCCTTAGGACCACCCAGGACTCTAGTAGCTGGAGACTCAGTCCTATCAGTAAGGAATGAAGGAAGATTTACATCATCAGATAAAGAAGTTATGTCTTACCATAAAGTTCCATCTGTGATGTAGATTTTTATTCATTCATTGCTTTCAATCTTCTTTCCCCCTGCCTGGACTCCTGGTGGACTTTAGGATCTCCTGGTTAAGGTATTTGCTCAGACAGAGCCTCCTACAGTCTCTCTTATTATCTCTATAATATAGGGGTGGGCAAACTCAATCTGAAGAGACTATGAGAGGGGCATTATGGGTAGGTCTTAACTGAGAGTTTTGGGCTGGCGCAAGTTTGGAAACGACCGTGTCGGGTCCGAGGATGGAACCAAAGTCCTATCAGTAATGAATGAATAAAGATCTACAATACAGATGGAACGTTATGGTAAAACATAACTTCTTTTTTCTTCAGTTTCCAAAGAGCCTCTGCAAATGTCATAACATCAGTACTTTTAAAACATAAATTTAAGCAGACACTTTCATCAGTGCCGATGTTAGTCCAGGTGTCATACATTGCAGTAAAAAATAGTTCTGGAAGTTAAGGTACTCTGAGACATAGATTTTTTTAGTGGCGGGGCAGGTAGTTACTCTGCTGTTTTTGCTCAAGCCACTGTTTTCAGAAGGGATAGTTTCCCTGTTCTTGTACTTTCTTCCATTCATTATAAAAAGCTAGTGGAGGAAATTGCTTCAGATTCAGTGAGTTAAGCCTCAAGTCAGTTGCTTCCCCTTTGTAGACTGACACTGGTCAGACTTAAAATTGCAACACTCATTGCTTACATGGGTACTGATGAAAGTCTGATAAGACAAGAAGATGTTGAGTAGTCCTTCTCCTGTGTCTTCTAAAGAAAAAGAAATGGTGTTTCTTTTGTGTCTTCTAAAGAAAAATAAATGGTATTTTCTCCTAGAATTTCTCTTCTCAGTGCATTGTTTTGGACCTTGAGAACTCTTGTATTCCTCTTGTATTCCTCTGGCATCTGCCAGTAGGATATTATTTTAATGATGTAGCTAGTACCATACACGTTACCTCTGTGGAAGAAAATATTTACAGATGTTGAAAGTTCAAAATCTGTAGGCAATCCTCTTCCATTGTTTAGTACTTTCTAATTTCGTTTGGAAGCAAAAATCTCTTTATTCTGGCACTCATCTGCTGCATTTAGAGCAATGTTTTGATGTAGTTAGAACGAGGATAATTTATTCCTCAGTTTCATGTCTGACCCAGCAAGTTTGGTTACTCCTTATGATGTTCTTCATGTTTTACTGTTGCAGTCATTACATTTGGGTTATTTGCTTGCAGGTAGCCCTCAGTCGGCCTAATTAACGAAGTCTTGGGTCCTGCATCGGTTGCTGTCCCTTCTTCCATGACGTCAGGTCGTCAGGGGTATGAAACATGCAGCCGATGCCATTACATCAGTTTTTCTTGCTCTGCGGTGCCCGAAGCAGAAGCAGTTTGCAAGTGCCGGTTGGCCGACTCCTGAAATTTTCGTTTTCGAGTTTCAGAACTGAAGTCTTCAACTAAAGCTAAGTACCCCGTTGGGGTAACTTTTTCTTGCTCTTTACCGATGTCAGTAAAAGTTAATAATTGCATTATTTGTGGAAAGCAAATACCTCATAAAGATTTTCATTTGTACTGTATTCTTTGCCTAGGCACTGACCACGACGTACCAAACTGTCAGTTTTGTGCTTTATTTAATCAGCGCACTATCTGTTGTCGGTACATTTTTGCCTCTAAATATTTTGGTTCTCTGTTTAATTATCCAGAAATGTCATCGGTTAGCCATCCGACTACCAGGATTCTGAAAAAATGCAAAGAATAAAGACAGAGACAGGCCGCCGAGGTCCAAAACTGCCGACGACGCTTCTCCTAAGCCAGTCACCAGTTCGCCGGTACTCAGTGAGGTGCTTTTGCAGCCCCTGATACCCGCTACTTCTGATTTGCCTCTACTGAGACCCATTCGGAGTTCGGTATGCCATGAGATGCTTCAACTATGGAACCCGCAGTTGTCTCTACCTTGGATGGGTCCAGAGCCACTGTGCAGGCACCGGCTTCTGAGGGTGTATTCAGGCCTATGGACTTGCATATTAAACCGACCCCTCCTTCTCCTCTTAGTTTTTTAGGCACGGTTTGAGATTTAGGCCTAACACCCAGGCCACATGCTCAGGCCTCTATGCCCAAAAAACAAATGATAAGAATGGCTGAAGATCTAATAACTCTAATCAGGGGTAGCCACCCCCCCCCCCCTTTCTAAGAGGCCTAGGACTCTAGTGGTTTATGAATCTTCTGACCAGGATTCTGTTTTTTCTGATTCTTCTGATTATCTGGATTTGCCGTTATCTATTTATGAGGATTCTGATGCAGATGACTCCATTCCCTCTGCTTCACCTCCAGAAGATTTTTCTTTTGGGGAAACCTTACATACATTAAGGGAGCATTTCCACTGGGAAAGCCAGGATTTTTCCGATTCAAAAAAGAGGCTTAGGGATTTCTTATTCCTACATCAGCATAGGCCTTTAGCTATTCCTCCTGTACTAGACATTGTTGATGCTTTTTCGGAATCTAGTTCGGCCCCTGATTCCTTGCCTACTGCTCCCATGAAACCAGACAGATACTACAGGGTCCCTGAGTCACACAAGTTCGTTTTTAAAAATCCTATTGCAGATCCAGAGACTATTTCACAGAGGCCCAAGGGCTTTAAGGCTTCTACTGCTAAAAATCCTACCCCTTCTGGTAGAGACTCCATGGCGCTGGATAGATGGGGTAAGAAGGTCTACACTTCTGCACCCTTGGCCATTAGGGCTTTAAACTGCCAGTTGCATATGTTAACGTATCGGCAACATGTTATTGGATTGCTTAAACAGCAAGTGATGTTTATTCCTGACTGTGGAAAGTAAAGAATTACAGGATTTACTGCATTCTGCTGAACAATTTGGAAAACATACTTTGCAATGTGGTTTTGATTCATTAGAGGCCTCTTGCAGGGCCGCTGTTATTGGGTCTTTACTCAGAAGGCATGCTTGGCTTAAGGAACAGACTTTGCCTGATCATGTTAAAGCTAAATTGTTGGATGCTCCCTTAAATCAGGACCGCTTGTTTGGCAACAAGGCTGAGGAAGTTCTTAAAAAGATGGAAGATAAAGCTAAATCTTTGCAAACTGTTAAAGATTTCTTACAAGTTCAGCCTCCTAGATTTAGTAGACACTGGCCCTCTAAGAATTGGTCCTTTCCAGCCCCTTCCAGGTCTTCTCAAGCCAAACCCAAACACAGCAAAAACCCAAGGTTTCAGTCCCAGGGGGACCCACAGGTCTAAGCTGTGGGGGGCTTCCACTTCCAATTCTGGGAGTAATAAGACCCACCCCCCCATGGTAAACTGTCTCAATGACTTCCTTTTAAAATTTCCAAGCACTTATCAACTAACTGCCCCTTTGGGGGGAAAGATTGCTCTTCATGCAAAGAACTGGGAACTCATTACCCAGGACAAATGGGTTTTAAATATAGTGTCCCAGGGATACAGATTTCACTTCCACATGTTGTCAGCACCAAGCGGGTGGCCGGACCTACCCCCAAATCAGTGGGCAGAGGCCCAAAAACAAGTACTGTACCTCTTAAGCATGGGGGCTATTCAACTTGTACCAGAAGAGGAAAAGGGGCAAGGTTTCTACTCGAGACTTTTCCTGGTACCCAGAAAAGACAATTCATGGCATCCTGTCCTGGACCTGTGTACTCTAAACACCTTTTTGGAGATTCCAAAATTCAAGATGCTGACTCTTCACCAATTACTTTCTATGCAAAGATGCCTGGTTGGCAACACTAGATTTAAAAGAAGCATACCTGCACATCCCAATCAGGGAATCTTGCCGAAGATACCTACGCTTCAAAGCAGGCTACACATACTATCTGTTCTCTGCACTGCCCTTTGACTTATCTACTGTGCCCAGGGTATTCACAAAGTGCCTAGCTCCAGTTATTGCATTTTGCAGGCAAACAAATATTCAAATATACCCATACCTGGACGATTGTCTAATTCAGGCAGAAAGCCAGGACATACTTTTGAATCATCTGGCCTTTGTACAAACGGTTCTAACTTGTCTGGGGTACACCATAAACAAAAAGAAATCACACCTGGTACCCTGTCAACAAATTATATTCCTGGGAGCAAGCTTGAATACAACTTCCCAGATGGCCTACCTCACGCCAGAGAAACAAATTAATTTGACAACCTACTTCAAATAAGTGGCCACAAAAACCCTGCTATCTGCAAGACAAGTACTGCAAGCCTTTGGAGTTCATGGCCTTCTGCATTCGTCTAATTCCATATGCAAGACTGCATATGAGGAAACTACAGTGGTATCTAAAAAGCCTATGGTGTCAACATTCTCAGGATCTTGAAGCAATGATTCCTATCATACCTTGCCTACGTCTAGAGTTCCTTTGGTGGACAGAGACCTGCCGCCAAAACAAGGGACTACCTTTCACACCACTCCCTGCCGCCCAAACCCTAACAGACTCATCAGACTATACGTGGGGGGCTCACCTGGCAGGGAAGTGCATTCAGGGCAAATGGAACCCAAGTCAAATGCACCTGCAAATCAATCGGAAATAAATGTTAGCTGTACAGAATGCTCTGACAGCCTTCAAGGACCACATTCTTCCAGGACAACTAATGGTAAAGACTGACAACACCACTGTTATGTGGTACATAAACAAGCGGGGGGGGGGTACACATTCTTACCCCCTCTGCAGACTAGCCATGGCATTGTGGAACACAGCCTTGAGCTACCAAGTGCACCTGCAAGCTCAGTTCCTGCCAGGAAAATTAAATACACTGGCAGACGGACTAAGCAGGAACCTCATGACCCACATGAGTGGAAACTGGAACCAAGGATTTTCAACATGTTGACAAGCAAATGGGGGAGCCCAGATATAGACCTGTTTGCCTCTCCCCAGAGCCACAAGTTGGACAAATTTTGCACAAGGACTCCTCACAAAGAAGCCTGGAAAGTGGATGCTCTGTCCTTCAGCTGGAAAAACCTATCGGTCTATGCCTCCCCCCCCCCCTCTGCCTCTCCTCTCCAAAGTACTACTAAAAATCAAACAGGACAAACCAAGGATGATTTTGATTGCTCCAGACTGGCCACGCCAACACTGGTACCTCCTCCTGTGCATTGTGTCACAGTTATCCCCATGGCGCCTGCTTCAAACTCCTTCTCTGTTGTCTCAGCAGGAGAACCACATTCTGCACCCTCAGCTTCTAACGCTGAACCTAGCAGCCTGGCTAATTACCTAATCTCTCCTGTACCATCACTCAGTAAACCTGTGATGGATATCATTTTAGAGGCAAGAAGGCCTAGTACTAGAAAATCGTATGCTGAAAAATGGAAAAGATTCTGTGCCTGGAACCAATCTCAAGGGATGAGCACAGCAGTGCCCAATTTAGCTCAGATTTTATGATACTTAACTGAGATGCTTCACAAGGGCCTGTCTTTTTCCTCCATCAAAATTCACGCCTCAGCCATTTCAGCTCATTATAACACAGACCATCCCCTCTTCTTTCATCCACTACTCAAGCAGTTCCTCAGAGGGGCAAAAAAATTGAGACCACCCAGGAGAGCTCTAACCCCAGCCTGGAACCTTAACTTTTTTTTTGGAGAAACTCACTCTACCTCCTTATGAGCCAGCTGCTATTCCAGACTTAAAATGTCTTTCTTGGAAAACAGCTTTCCTTTTAGCAATCACTTCAGCAAGAAGGGTATCTGAATTACAGGCCCTTATGGCAGTGGAGCCTTTCATCATCTTTCATGTGGACAGGGTGTCCCTCAGAACCAATATGTCCTTCATGCCCAAGGTGGTATCCACTTAATCAGTCCATTCATTTGCCAACCTTCTTTCCCAATCCACAGAACAAAGGGGAACGGATACTGCATTCTTTAGATGGTGCACAGACCACTCCGATTCTACTTGGACAAGACTAAACCTCAAAGGAAATCTGAACAACTGCTGGTGGCATTTGCTACGGGGGCAGAGGGGAAGGCTATTTCAAAGCAAGCCAGTTCTAAATGGATAGGCCATTGCATTAATTTCTGCTATATAAGCACCATGGAAAGCCTATCCCACAGGGGATCAGACCTCACTCCACCAGGGCTGCATCTACCTCTACAGCCTTTCTCAGAGGAGTCCCTACCAGGACATCCTAGAAGCTGCTACCTGGAGTTCTATACATACTTTCACCAAGCATTATCATTTGCTAATTTTCTCTAAATCCAGAGCTGGCTTTGCCACTGCAGTCTTGCAGGGCCTTATAGCTGTTCCTAATGCTATCTAATTTCCTCCTCCGAACCATAGCTTTGGGAATCTACCCAAATGTAATGACTGCAACAGTGAAACATGAAGAACATGGTACAGTTGTGTACACTTACCATAAATGTAGATGTTTGAGTGTATTCACTGTTCAGCCCTGGTTACCCTCCCTCCAGCCTCCTAACTTCTTTTGGCTATACCTCTACTTTCCTTTACTAGGCTTAAAAGCTTTTTGGTGTATTTGCTTTCTTGTTGGAGGTATATCATTGTATTTTTATAGTTAATTGCTTCCCATTAGGGGGCACCTGACATCTGGGGCAAGAAAAACTGATGTAATAGCGTCGGCTGCATGTTTTATACCCCCTGACTACCTGACGTCATGGAAGATGAGACAGCAACCGACGCAGTACCCAAGACCTTGATAATCAGGTCGACTGAGGGCTACTGCAAGCAGATAACCCAAATGTAATGACTGCAACAGTGAATACACTCAAACATCTACATTTATGGTAAGTGTACACAACTGTACTTTTCTTTCCTTTCATGCAATATGCATATTTCTGGGGAATCTTTTCAGAGAAGAGAAGTTGTTGGACAAATTAAGGGTAAGACTATATACTTTTAGTATTTTAACACTGAAGGCCAGTAACTCTTTAGCTAATATGCTGACTTATCAGAGTACAGTTTTATCACAGATTCAGGATGCTCAGAAGAAAAAAGAAAATTCCAAAGACAAATTATGAGCATTTTCAGTTAAGGTTCCTGGTTTTTTGGGTCTCTTGGCTTGTACAAGTGGCTGCGGATGTTGTCTGCCGGGTAGCTATAAATGGTAAAAGTAATTGGAATGCATGCCTGGCTGGATTAGGAAAGTTTGTGGAGCCCAAGTTTTGAATACTTTTACAGTTAATCAAGGAAAGAGAACTGAAACTTTTATTATATGGCTTATCTTCCAGTAGTTCTTCCTTTTCATAGTGACTACTCAATTTGTAAAAATACCATCAGAGTAAACCAAAATCTGTCCAACAACTGATTTTTCTCCAAACATGAGGTCCAGCAAAACATGCTAGAGGGACACATTCCTGTCCTAGAGACTCCTCATTCTCTGGAGTAGACTGCCCATACATGTCAAGCAGAGCGCCTCTTTGGCCCTCTTCAAAAGGAACCTTGATGACTGGATGGGCGATAGGAAATTCACCCCGGGGATCAAGTCTGCTAGACAGGGGACCAGGGAATTCACCCCGGGGATCATGTCAGCTAGACAGGAGACCAGGGAAGTAAAATTCCTGTGAAAAATAGCAGGTGAAATGTTATGGCTAAGCTTGTATAGGCCCTAGGGCTGATAGCCTAGTACCAACCTATGAATCTATAAGCAATCTTGTATGGAAATTGAAAGTTGTAGAAGCTTCTGTGCCATTAACACTTTTCAAACTTTGTAGATATATGGAGAGAACATAGATGGAATGCATTTATTCTTGTAATGACCAGATATATGGGCTGGTGTTCTTCGTGTTTCACTGTTGCAGTCATCACACTTGGGTTATCTGCCTGCAGGTAGCCCTCAGTCGACCCAGTTACCAGAGTCTTAGGATTTCTACGTTGGATGCTGTCACTTCTTCCATGACGTCAGCGATATCAAACAGACAGCCGACGCCATTACATCAGCTGTTCTGTGTACTTTTCCATAAAGGAGTCATTACTGTGTAACTAGCCACCTCCTTATGTTGCTGTGTTGCTTTTTCTGAAATGAACTTGGAACACTAAGTCATCATTCCTCCCACCATTAATATCCAGCTATTTTCGGTAGCGAGATATTGTCGGGGAGGGACACTCCAAGTACAAGTTAGGGGCTCTGCAAATCATTGTGATGATGATGACTATAGAGAGTAGGCACGGACAACAGATGGTAAGATAAGTAACATACAAGAACAGTGTGATTGGGTGCAGCCAGGTATCTGACATTAGATTTCTCTAGTGTTTAAAGTATACTCAGGTGGATACAGAAAGGAGACTTAGGGCAAAAGCATCAATGCAGCAAAGAATCTGATAAAGAAAAATTTAGTTAGAACTATTTAACACACTGGGGATGGGGAGGAACTTGTGTGTATGTATTGTGTGTATTTACTTTGTCCTATATGGTCTGACACTTAGGATTCTTTAGTTTTAATCCAGGTGGCCCACGTTTGACTCCCAGTATGCATCTGGCAGTTGGTGCTGATGGTTAAGGCAGCAGCTATAGTTCACATGGTGCAGTGTTTAATTCTCTTGGTCCTCATTTGCATACTAAACATTTCACTTGACAGTGCTCAGGTGCTACTGAGAATTTGGGTTGGGCCCCCTAAATGGTTCCATAGACCGCAAGCTTGGTTACTACATATGAACCCAACAGTCTCAGTTGTATGATACCTAATGGAATGCCACAGAGAAGGCAGCAAGGGGAACATGCCTATTCTTTTGGTTAATAGGGAACCAGTTTCACATAGACACTGATATAAGCAAGTGTTCACTTGGTAGCGTGCCACCATTATTGTATAGCTTTCACTAGTGCTGTACTCTGGAACTGGGATGCCTTCCTTAGGGGGTGACATCTGGGATTACAGTTGTGCTCCTGTTGTGCTCCTCTAATTTCTGTTTGCTCTAAAGTTTGGGTTTGCAATCGAGCATTTCCTTTTGTAAATAGATGTACGAGTATGTGCACCCCTTTAAGTTTTATTGCTTTTTTATTTGCTTGTATTATCTAGGAAAAATACAAGCCTTCTCTTATAATTGCAGCCCTTCTATTAATGGATTTAACTTGGAGTGAAAAATTGTCCTGTACTTTAATTGCTTTGCAAGTTGACCCACTATTTCACAATATTGTTCTTGCACACAGTTTTTTGGTGATTTTATAACAGCAGAGTGCTATGTGGAAGTTTGCTGCAAATGGATTTACTAGTGCCAAAAATAATGTATACTTGGGTGTGAATATGGAAAAAATGTCTTCATCTCATGTACTTATGTTGTATTTCAGGCATTAGTTCAACTTATTGTGCATAATGCTGTCTTATTTTATAATGTGTATCTTTTATTTCTGCTGATAGGGTCAAATGACATATACCTCCCAATCTCCCAGCAAATCAATGTGGTGCTGCTTTGGAATGACTCTAACCAGATGTTAAAATGGTCTATTGTAGTGACCCTCCACAAGGAGGTTAATGCAGATGTATATAAGTGTACTTTACCATAGCAATAGGTTTTCAAGGGAGGTCACTATTAACAATGAAGCTTCCTCCCACTTTCTCCTATTCCTGGAGGGAGAACTTATGACTTCTGTGTTTGTTGAGAATTCAGAAAATGTATTTGGCATTGTTCTGCATTTTATTGGTGTAGATTGGCAGTTTCAACAGTTTTCTGTTGAGTTTTGATTAATATTTTTTCTGATTCTTATTTCTTGTTTAACATCCATGTGACGGTCATTTTTTTATTATGGTTACTTGACTTTTTTTTTGTACTGTGGAGTCATTTGATGCTATTCAGGTCTGCTAACCTTGCCACTTAACAGGTTTCAAAATTTGTCTGTGCCCTCTAGAAATACTAGTCTGTATTTTGCTGACCTTATGATTTTAGCTTAGGTTTTTCACCTTTCTATTAATTTATTTTGCTCTCCTATATTTGATGTTCTTCGTGTTTCACTGTTGCAGTCATCACATTTGGGTTGTGTGCTTGCAGTAGCACTCAGTCAGCCTAATTATCAAATTCTTGGGTTCTGCGTTGGTTGCTTTCTCATCTTCCATGACATCAGGTAGTCAGGGGTATAAAGCATGCAGCCGACGCCATTACATCATTTTTTCTTGCCGTGTGGTGTCTGAAGCAGAAGCAGCTTGCAAGTGCCGGTCGGCTGACTTCTGAAATTTTCGTTTTCGAGTTTCAGAACCGAAGTCTTCAACTAAAGCTAAGTACCCCGTTGGGGGAAACTTTTTCTTGCTCTAAACCGATGTCAGTAAAAGTCAATAATTGTATTTCTTGTGGAAAGCAAATATCTCATAAGGATTTTCATTCGTACTGTATTCCTTGCCTAGGCCCTGACCACGACGTACCTCGCTGTCAGTTTTGTGCCTTATTTAAGCAATGAACTATTTGTCATCAGTATATTTATGCTTCTAAATATTTTGGTACTCTGTTCAATTACCCAGATATGGCTTCATTAAGCCACCCGACTACCGACATTCCGAAAAAATGCAAAGATAAAGACAGAGACAGACCACATAGGTCCAAAGCTGCCGACGACACTTCTCCTAAGCTAGCTGCTAGTTCGCCGGTACTCAATGAGGCGCTTTCGCAGTCCCTGATGCCCACTACTTCAGATTCGCAGGCCTTTACTGAGACCCATTCAGAGTCCGGTATGCCGCCAGATGCTTCAACTGTGGAACCTGCGGATGTCTCTACCTTGGATGGGTCCGGAACTGCTGTGCAGGCACCGGCTTCTGAGGGTGTATTCAGGCCTACTGACTTGCATGGCCTAAAACTCGATCCATGCCTAGAAAACTGACGTCCAGACCACATTGTAAGGCTTCTATGCCTAAAAAACAAATAAGAATGGCTGAAGACCTTATTACTTTAATCAGGGGAAGCCAACCTTCCCCCTCTAAGAGACCTAAGACTGAATTTGCTTATGATTCTTCTGATCAGGATTCTGAAATTTCTGTTTCCTCCCTATGAGGATTCTGATGCAGAGGAGTCTATTCCCTCTGCTTCCCCTCCAGAGGATTTCTCTTTTGGTGAAACCTTGCGTACTATTAGAGAGCATTTTCACTGGGAAAGCCAAGATTACTCTGATTTTAAAAAGAGACTTAGGGATTTCTTACTCCTGCCCCAACACAGGCCTTTAGCTGTCCCCCTTGTATTGGACATTGTTGATGATGCCTTTTCGGAATCTAGCTTGGCCCCTGACTCCTTACCTCCTGCTCCCAGAAAACCATATAGATAGTACAGGGTTCCTGACTCTCACAAGTTCCTTTTTAAAAATCCTACTGCGGATCCTGAGTCCATTTCACAGGGACCTAAGGGCATTAAGGCTACTACTGCCAAAAATCCTACCCCATCTGATAGAGATTCCAGGGCGCTGGACAGAAGGGGTAAGAAGGTGTACACTTCTGCAACCTTGGTCATTAGGGCCTTAAATTGCCAGTTTCTTATATTGTATCAGCATATTATTGGATTGCTTAAACAGAAAATGATGTTGATTCCTGACTGTGTTGAAAATAAAGATTTACAGGATTTGATGTATTCTGCTGAACAAGTTGGAAAACATACTTTGCAATGTGGTTTTGATTCACTAGAGACATCTTGCAGGGCAGCTGTCACTGGGTCTGTACTTAGAAGGCATGCTTGGCTTAAGGAGCAATCTTTGCCAGATCATGTTAAAGCTAAATTGCTGGATGCTCCCTTAAACCAGGGCCGCCTGTTTTTTGGAAACAAAGCAGAAGTACTTAAAAAGATGGAGGAAAAAGCTAAATCTATGCAAACTGTTAGATTTCCTGCAAGTACAGCCTCCCAGATTTAGTAGGCATTGACCCCCTTAAGAATTGGTCCTTTCCTGCCTCTTCCAGGCCTTCTCAGTCCAAACCAAGAACAAGCAGAACACCCTGGCTTCAGTCCCAAGGTACACACAGGACTAAGCAATGGGGGGCTCCCACTTCCAAAGCAGGGAGTAGTAAGACTCCCCCTGTGGTAAACTGTCTCAATGACTTAACTTTAAAACTTCCAAGCCCTTCTCAACTGACTACTCCTTTAGGGGGAAAGATTGCCAAAGATACAGATTCCACTTCCACACTTTACCAACCCCAAATGGTTGGCCAGATCTACCCCCAAATCAGTGGGCAGAGGCTCAAAAGCAAGTTCCCTAAGTATCAGGGCCATTCAAACTGTCCCAGAAGAGGAAAGGGGACAAGGTTTCTACTCAAGACTTTTCCTGGTGCCCAGAAAAGACAACTCCTGGCATCCTATTCTGGACCTCTCTATCCTAAACACATTTTTGGTGATCCCAAAATTCAAGATGCTAACTCTTCACCAGTTGCTTCCTGTGCTAGGCACAAGGATGCCTGGTTGGTAACACTGGATTTAAAGGAAGCCTAGTACCTGCACATCCAAATCTGGGAATCTTGCAGAAGATACCTATGCTTCAAAGCAGGCTTCATGCATCATCAGTTCTCGGCACTTCCCTTCGGCTTCTCTACTGCTCCCAGGGTATTCACAAAGTGCCTAGCTCCAGTCATTGCATTTTGCAGGCAAAGAAATATTCAAATATACCCATACCTGGACAATTGTCTAATTCAGGCAGAAAGCCAGGACATACTATTGAATTTATTTATTTATTTACAGTTGATTTACCAGGATTGTCCATTGGGCCCGAAGTACCCGTTTTCAATGGAGTCCTGGGGAGAAAAGCTCCTGAATAAAGATACAAAATATTACAGAAGTTTACACATTAACACATTCAGTCATATTAATACAAATTGATAAAAACAGTGGTAAAAAACTTTAACAGTGGTTGACAAAATAGAGAAATGTGTGTTCAAGACAAAAAACAGAGGAACAGGTGATTACAAGCAAAGAATCTTTGGTTATGCTATATAAGACTAGCATTTCATTGTTGTAGAAAATATGTAGTATTTAGAATGGAATACTAGAGTTTAAAAATTATTAGGGTGTTATTGCTTTAGCTAATTTATCGTTTCTGGTATATATGATGTGGTGCCTGTAGGGGGCAGGCTAGACTAGGAGGGATGAGAGCAGGAGCATTCCCAGGAAGATGTTAAGTGTGTGTGTGTAGAGATTTTTTAAAAGCTGCAAGGTTAGCAGTGGTACGAATGGAGGGGGGAAGGGAGTTCCAATTGCGTGCCAGGGAAAAGGACAGCAGATTTTTCCCTGGCGAGTGAAGAGGTTTGTACAGTTCTATCAGATTTTGGTTATTAGATCTTAGGGCTCTTTGTGGCATGTGCATTTTAAAGGTGGAGCTGAGTGAGGGACAAGAGAGATGGATGGAATATGAGTTTATGGGCAAAGCAGAGCTGAGTAAAGGTGAGATAGTTAGGAAGCTCAAGCCAGTTTAGTTTGTGGAGAGATAGACAGTGGTGGGTAGATGCTTTGTGGCCAGTGGCAAATTTGGCAATTTTATTATAACATGAGGACAGTTTTGTTTTAAGGGATGATTGAAGGTTTGTTAGAAGAGGAGCCCCATATAGAAGTGAAGGAATGAGGAATGTTGTAGCAAGAGTATGTTTAGTAGACGTGGAGAGGAATTTATTATGACGATAAAGCATGCCAAGTTTATAATGTTTTTTTTTTTATATTTAGTAGTAGGTGGCTATTGAATTTGAGCTGGTCATCTATCAGGACCCCTAACAGTTTGCTTTCAGATACCAGTTCAAGAGGGGTGTTGTTTTGGCTGATGATAGAGAGTAGATTTTTGTTAATGGTTGTGTTTTTAGAGGGGGTGAATACCATAAGCTTAGTTTTAGATGCATTGAGTGCTAGATGATTGTTTTTCATCCATTGTTCTGTGGTAGAGAAGGCCTCTTGGGTTAATTTTAAGAGAGTGGGAATGGATGTGGCTGTGCAGATGATTGTAGAGTCATCTGCATATTGAACAAGTTTGGCGTGGGGAATTGAGTGGGAGAAGTCATTTATGAATATATTGAGGAGGAGAGGGCCCAAGATGGAACCTTGGGGGACACCAGTGGGTGTATTTAGAAAGGAGGAGATGGCTGTTTTCCATTTGACAGCTTGTTGCCTATGGGAGAGATAGTTGGTGAACCAATTGATAGTGGCAGGGGATAGGTTAAGGTTAGATAGCTTAGTAAGGAGAAGGCTGTGAGATATGGTGTCGAAGGCTTTAGAAAGGTCGAGAAGGAGAGTGGATACAACAGAGCCAGAGTCTCGGGCAGTATTTACTGTTTCCAGGAAGGAAAGGAGGGCAGTCATGGTGCTGTGGCTGGGTCTGAAACCATGTGTGGGGGTTAGTAAGTTATTGTCTAGGAGATAGGGAAGGAGTTGGAGATGGATGCATTTTTCTAAGAGTTTTGATATAGGAGAAAGGATGGAGCTGGGACGGTAGTTAGTGATATCATTGTTCTTGCCTCCTTTATGTAAGGGTATGATGAAAGCTCTTTTCCAGAGTGTGGGAATAAGACCTTCTTGGATAGAGCGATTTATTAGGATACTGATGGGGAAGGCAGTGGCATCAGCAGCAATGTTAAGGAAGTATGAGGGTATGTTATCAGGTGCATTAGTACATGGTTTTAGGTTTTGCAGGAGCTTTTTTATGGTAGATGTAGGTATGGGTTTTAGGGAAAAAGGTGTGAGTTGAGAGGTAGGAGATGAGGGGGGAGGAAGGAGGTGGGATGTAGGTGTAGAGGGTGTGGTGTTAGTGGAGAAGGATGTGGTAAGTTTAGAGATAGTCTAAGAAGAAAGAGTTGAATTGGGTGGCGAGGTTGTTATCTGGAGCACTTGGGTCTGGGCTTGGGTTTTCTGCAGTGCCAGGTTTTAGGAGTTTATTGATACCTTTCCAGAATTTTTGAGGGTTGGTTTTATGGTTGTTTTGAAGTATGGAGTAGTAGTTTTGACGATATATTGTGATAAGCTTTTTGACTTTGTTGCGAAGAGTTTTGAATTCATTTAGGGTAGAGGAAGTTTTGTTTCTTTTGTAGTGTGCCCAGGCTTTGTCTCTCAGTCGCATGATAGTTGGTGCATTTTTTGTAAGCCAGGGGGCGGTATTGTTTCGAATTAGTTTGGTTTTTATGGGGTCTAGACTATCCAGGAGTTTCAGGAAATTTGTATTGAAGTATGCAACAGCATTATCCAGGGGTAGAGTTTTTAGTGGGTTCCAATTTGTTGATTTTGGGGCAAATGGAACCCAAGTCAAATGCACCTGCATATCAATCAATCATCTGGCGTTCATATAAAAACTACTTACTTCTCTGGGGTACACCATAAATGAAAAGAAATCACATCTTGTACCCTGCCAATAAATTGTATTCTTGGGAGCAAGCTTGAACACAACTTCCCAGATGGCTTTCCTCACGCCAGAGAAGCAAGTTCATTTGACAGCCTACTTCAAACTAATGGCCACAAAGACCCTGTTTATCTGCAAGACAAATACTGCAAGCCTTGGGGTTCATGGACTCCTGCATTCTCTTGATTCCATATGCAAGACTGCATATGAGGAAACTACAGTGGTATCTAAAAAGCCTGTGGTGTCAACATTCTCTGGATCTAGAAGCAATGATTCCTATCCTACCTTGCCTACAGATAGAGTTCCTTTGGTGGGCAGAGGCTTGCCACCGAAACAAGGGACTGCCATTCACTCTACCCCCTGCCGCCCAAACCCTAGCAGACGCATCAGACTATACATGGGGGGCTCACTTAGCAGGGACGTGCTTTCAGGGCAAATGGAACCCAAGTCAAATGCACCTGCATATCAATCAAAAAGAAATGTTAGCTGTACAGAATATTCTGACAGCCTTCATGGACCACATTCTTCCAGGACAATTAATGGTAAAGACGGACAACACCATTGTTATGCGGTACATAAGGGGAACCCATTCATTCCCTCTCTGCAGACTAGCCATGGCTCTGTGGAACAGAGTCTTGAGCTACCAAGTGCTCCTACAGGCTCAGTTCCTGCCAGGAAAGCTAAATACACTGGCAGATGAACTAAGCAGAAATCTCATGGACCCGCACGTGTAGAAATTGGAACCAAAGACATTCAACATGTTGATAAACAAATGAGGGAGCCCAGAGATGGACCTGTTTGCCTCCCCCCAGAACTACCAATTGGACAAATTCTGCACAAGGACTCCCCAAAAACAAGCTTGAAAAGTGGATGCCCTGTCCTTCACTTGGAAAAAGCTATCAGTTTATGCCTTTCCTCCTCTGCCTTTCCTCTCCAAGGTACTACTAAAGATCATCAAACAGGACAAACCAAGGACGATACTGTTTGCACCAGACTGGCCACGCCAACACTGGTACCCCCTCTTGCGCAGTGTCACTGCTGGCACCTGCCTCAGACCCCTACCCTGCTGTCCCAGCAAGAGGACCAGATTCTGTACCCTCCGCTTCAAACCCTGAACCTGGCAGCTTGGCTAATTACCTGATCTCTCTGTTACCATCCCTCAGTAAGCAAGTGTTGGATGTCATTCTGGAGGCAAGGAGGCTTAGTACTGGAAAATATGCTGAAAATGGAAAAGATTCTGTTTCTGGAACCAAACTCAGGGGATGGGCACAGCAGCGCCCAATTTACCTCAGATTCTTCAATACTTAACTGAGATGCTTCACAAGGGCCTTTGCTTTTCCTCCATCAAAATTCATTCCTCAGCCATTTCATCTCATTACAACACAGAACCCACCCCTCTTCTCTCATCCATTGCTCAAGCAGTTCCTGAGAGGGGCCAAAAGCTTAAGACCACCCAGGAGAGCCCCAGCTCCAGCCTGGGACCTTAACCTTTTATTGAAAAAACTCACTACCTCCTTTTGACCCAGCTGCAAATGGTGAGTTGAAATTCCTTTCTTGGAAAACAGCCTTCCTTTTAACCATCACTTCAGCAAGAAGGGTGTCTGAATTACAGGCCCTTATGGCAGTGGAGCCTTTCATCTTCTTTCATGTGGACAGGGATCACTCAGGACCAATCCCTCCTTCATGCCCTAGGTAGTATCCAGTGTGGCTCTTAATCAGTCCATTCATTTGCCTACATTCCTTTCTTATCCACAGAACAAAGGGGAACGCATACTGCACTCAGATATGCACAGACAACTTAGATTTTACTTGGACAGGACTAAACCTCTCAGGAAATCTGAACAGCTGCTGGTGGCATTTGCTGCAGGGGCAGAGGGGAAGGCCATTTCAAAGTAAACCATTTCTAAATGGATAGGCCATTGCATTCATTTCTGCTATAAGCCCCATAGAAAACCTACCCACAAGGGGATAAGACCACATTCAACCAGGACTGCATCTACCTCTACAGCCTTTCTCATAGGTGTCCCTACCAGGGACATCCTAGAAGCTGCTACCTGGAGTTCTGTACATATCTTCACCAAGCATTACCATTTGCCAATTTTCTATAAATCCAGAGCTGGCTTTGCCACTGCAGTCTTGCAGGGCCTTATAGCTGGTACTAATGCTATCCAACTTCCTCCTCCCATCCTTAGCTTTGGGAATCTACCCTAATGTGATGACTGCAACAGTGAAACACTAAGAACTTAGTACAGTTGTGTGTACTTACTTACTTAAGTGTAGATGTTCAAATGTATTCACTGTTTCATAGTTTCATAGTAGTGTACTAGGCTATCTGCCCTGGGGCATTTACAAGCCTAGCCAACAATGATGTGGCTTACGCCACCCCGTATTATATAGTTGCACCTCTCTAGTAGTGACACATGTGGGACCCCATTATTTAGTAAACTATACCTCTGTCTAGTAGTGACACTGAGGTGACTCCCGGGGTAAACTTACGATCTCCCATCCATGCATCGAGATTTTTCTTGAACAGTGCCAATGAAGGGCTCTGTCTCACATGAACTGGGATTTTGTTCCAGAGTACGGGTAACCTCTGTGTTATGAATCTATCCCTCCAGCATGTTTTATTCATATTTGTGCAGAGGTTGAAATCTTTAGCTCGCGTGGTTCTGGTGGATCTGGATTTTTTGAGATGGAGCATGTCCATCAGTTCTTGGTTGGACATGTGCCTATATGTTAGGCACAAATCACCTCTGAGCAGGCGGTATGCTACTGAATAGAGCTGGAGTTTCTTTAATCTAGCTGGATAAGGCACATGTTTGAGACCCATGATCCTCTTGGTGAGGTACTTCTGGGGTCTTTCCAGTTGTTGCATGTGCCGGGTGAGATGCATCCCAAATGGAGCATTATATTCAATCATGGGCCTGACAAGTGAGGAATATAGAGGTACAATGACCTCCTTTGATCTGGATGAGAATCCCTTCATGATGAGATGGGCAAGGTAGAATGTCTTTCTGACCACTTTGGCAACATGGTTGTCAAAGGAGAGGTCACTATCGACTTGAGTCCCCAGGTCTCTGATTACTTCTTCCGTACTCAGTGGGTTATTGTCTATGTGATAATTTGTGGGTACTTTGTTTTTCCCAAAGGGGATGACTATACATTTTTTGGCGTTAAGTTTGAGGCCATGATTCTGGCACCAGTTGTCCGTTTCAGTGAGACCTTTCTGTAGGATGTGTGTCAGCAGGTGAATCAACTATGGCACCCAGTTTGCAGTCATCTGCAAACTGTCAGCCATAATCCTCCCATATTTGCTTTCACATCCGAGAAGTAAATGCCGAATAAGAGTGGTCCCAAGACTGAGCCCTGTGGGACACCACTCGTGACTGGTTTTAAGTCTGACATGGCTCCAGCAATTTTGACCTTATGGGTTCTGTTTTTTAGCCAGTTTGCTACCCATCTTGTGACATATGGATTTACATTTAGGCTGCTGAGCTTGTCTATGATGCCAGAGTGTGGTATCGTGTCAAAGGCTTTAGCCAAGTCCAAGTAGGCAGTGTGGACAGCCTTGCACTCGTCGATGGCACTATTGACTGTCTCAAGAAGTCAACCAGGTTTAGAGGCAGGATCTGCCTTTTACAAAACCGAACTGGGTGGGATCAAGGGTCTGCAGATCTCCAATATCGCCATTTATGAGTTCCATGATGATTCTTTCCATAGCCTTGCAGACCAGGCTGGTCAGACTTATGGGGCGGTAGTTACCAGGGTCAGTAGAATTTCCCCCTTTGTGGAGTGGGACCACTGTTGCTGTGCGCCAGTGTTCAGGTACATATCCTGTAGTGAGGCTAAGATTGAATAGCGTTTTTAGGTGCGGGTTTAGTTCATCTTGAAGTTCACGTAACACGCAACCGGGATACCATCGGGTCCCATAGATGCTGTGTTTTTGCTTTGTTGAGTGCTGATTTCACCTGTATGTCTGAGATGACAGGTAGGTTACATTCAGCAGGGATAATTACTACATCTTTAGGGGTGAGGGAGGGAGAAATTTGCACTGAACCTATCTGCCAGAATATTGGCAATGTCGGTAGGGTCAGTGAATTTTTTGTCGTTGTGTACCAACTCAGAGCATATCTGAGAATTTCCTCCCAAGGTTCTGACATAATTGAAGAAGGCCTTGTGATTGTCTTTGGTATCCTTGGCAATCTTTCTCTCAAAGTTGGCTTTAGATGTTTTTATGAGAGAACGTAGTTTTTTTACTTGTGCTGATCAGGGAAGCCTTTCCCTTGTGGGATTTGGCTTTGTCCTGCAGTAGCTTCCTTCTTTTGTTGTACAGTTTGTTTATAGCCGGGGTCCACCAAACCGGGCGTTTTCCGTTGGTGGAGAGGGTCTTGGTTTTAGTTGGGATTGCTTGATCCATGCATTCTTGGAGATGTCCGTAGAAGGCTGTTGTGTAGGATTCAGCATATTGGGATGTGGTTTCCATTAACCCAGTAGGCTTAAAGGATATCATTTCTGACTTAAGGAGTGTAAAGTCAGCTTTTGAAAAATTTTTCACTGTAGTCTTTTGTTCTGCGGGTGGGGTGAGATATGTCCATCCAACGTGATCAGTTTATGGTCAGATCTTACTAGTGAGGGGTTTATATCCGGCGGAGCATTTGGACCCCATGTTTGTGATAATCAGGTCAAGTATATTATCTCTCCTCGTAGGAGAAGTGACCAGTTGCTCCATAGCATTTGAGTTAATGAATTCCAGGAATCTTTGGGCTAGGGTGTTAGGGCTAGAATAGTGGGCCCAGTCTATGTTGGGGTAGTTGAAGTCACCCAATATGATGGTGTTTGGTGTGACATTCATATCCTCCAGTGTTTTCAGGAATGCTTGATGGGATTCCTGGGATTGGGAGGGTGTTCTATAACATGCGACCAGTTGTATGGCAGTTTTGCCTATGGTGAGTAAAACTTGTATGGTTTCTGATGCTTCATGGGTAGCCACCAATCGAGAGGTGTAGGTGTTCTTTATGAAAATGGACACACCCCCTCCCTTTGTGGTTCGGCCTGGAACTTGAGGCCGAAAAGCATGATATGAGGTATAGCCTGGTAGCGCTGGAGTGCTCTCAGGAGCCTTGAACCAGGTTTCAGTTACTGCACAGACATCGATGTTCTCCATACTGAGAAGTGCTTCGAGTGCCTGCATCTTGAGATTTAGACTTCTGGCGTTGAGCAACATTACCCTTAATTTTTTTCCATTTTTGTTTTTTACGGAGGTTGATTTGTCTTTTGAGCATTGCCTAAAAAAGGCACTATGGGGTGGCAAGAGCCTTGGCCAGTATCCGAAGCCCAGTGGTGACAGGTGCAAGCCATCCCTTGGCAACGCTGCTTGTCCAGCATGTCATCCCAGGCTGACAGACATTGGATCCCCCTAGAATGACACCAGTGATTAAGCCAATTGTTAAAATTGATCATTTTGTCTTTGTACTGAGGCATCATTCTTGGTGAAGGCAGGATGCTGCTCAGGGTCAGGGTCATACCAGTCTGGGCTACATAATAGGAGAGTTCCTCAATGTCTCTTTTCATGTAGTCCAGGGAGGTACGTCTCAGGTCATTCACACCAGCATGGACAATGACTGCATCATACTTGTACTTGCTTTGGAGTGATCTGAGTGCGTGTGTAATGTGGCGGATCCTAGCTCCCGATAGGCAGCTCACCGTTACCCTCTCCTTATTCAGCCTGGTAAGTGGAACGTCGGTGTGTCTGACTATAGAGTCACCTATTACTAATGTCTCTGGCATAGTGATTTGCCTTAGGGGCTGTGATTGTGTGACACACCTGTTGTTTGAGGTATGTGTTGTAGGTGTTACGTTTTGTGGGGGTGTATTTCTGGGTGTCTGCTTTGGAGGCCTCTGTTGTTTTGGTAAGTTTTTTATAAGAGCCTCCGAGTATGTCTTTGTGTTCTTATGTGTTTGGTTTGCAGTGGTGTTGGTTTTATGTGTGACCGGTTTTGCTTCGGGTGTGGGTACCTTCTCCTCCTGTCTGGTCTTGCCAGTCCTGAGTTGAGAGAGTTCAGCCTCCAGTCTGGCTATATAGTTGCATCTCTCACAAGTATTTGTGTTAGTAGGAAGGAGGAGAGGGTTGTCTGTGTACATGAGACAATTGTAACATTGTCTTAAGATTCCCAGGTTTACCAGCTGAACAAGAGAGGATGCTAGTGGTCTACCACTCGACATACTAGAATATTATAAGGAGTGCTGTGCCTTTAAGGGAAGTGGGTATTCACAGGGGGTAGTGGATGGCTGTAGTGCTTACTTTAGTATAAGAGTGCTTACTTTATTATAAGAGTGCTTGCTAAGACTAGAAGTCCGAAAACAGTGCTAATATATACAGCTAAATAGACTGAGTAGAGCTTTCTAAGTGAAAATTGAAGAGCAGACTTGGCGGAGCCAGAAATAGTTTAAACCTGTATAACCGCTGCTGTGCTATGCCCAACACAAAAAGCCTGAGGCGGATTTTTATACAGGGAACTTGAAAAGAGCTAGAAATGGTCCAAAGCAACCAATAATTTACAGCTCAAGTGCTGAGGTCACTTCCCCAGGGACAGATAGGCTGCTCAAGGCTCCCCACTCCCACTGGTGAGCTCAGAAACTTCCTTCTATCCAAGTAAGGCAATGGCCAACACAGGAACTACACACAGCCCAGAATACAGCAAAGCCTGTATACTGGTCCAAACTAGTTGAGCAAAGGCGGAAAACAAGGAGTATTTTTTTGTTTTTGTTTTTTCAGGAAAGCACACAGAAATGCAATTAAGCAAACAGTAAAATCGATTTACACAGGCTAGCACACTTTAGTGGGCAGCCTCAGCAGTTAAATTAACAAAAAAACAGTATTAATCGACCAGAGTCGACCAAAATGCTACTTTTAAGTGCAGATACTTCAGAAATCAGCAGATACACAAAAACAGTTATAGCTAGTTAAATGAAAGCCAGAGAGGACAATGCAGATAAAAAAAGCCAAAAAATACTTAAATCTGGAAAGTGGTCGCTTCTTTCAGTTCTCTGTTGCCAGGACCCCTCTGCAGGACCACGTGGAGCTCCTGGTTACCCTCCCTCCAGCCCCCTGACTTCTTTTGGCTATACCTCTATTCTAGTTTACTATGCTTAAAGCTTTTTGGTGTATTTTCTTTTTTGTTGGAAGTGTAATCTTGTGTATATGTATGTGTGTGTGTATGTATGTGTGTGTGTGTATATATATATATATATATATATATATATATATATATATATATATATATATATATATATATATATATATTTAATTGCTTCCCATTTGGGGGGCACCTGACATCTGGGGCAAGAAAAACTGGTGTAATGGCGTCGGCTGCATGCTTTATACCTCTGACTACCTGACGTCATGGAAGATGAGAGCAACCGACACAGGACCCAAGACTTTGATAATCAGGCCGACTGAGTGCTACTGCAAGCAGATAACCCAAATGTGATGACTACAACAGTGAATACACTTGAACATCTACATTTATGGTACGTGTACACAACTATATTTTCTTTATTGAATTGTATGAGGCAGTTTATAAATCTTGACTGTTGGTTCTTGTGAATAAAGGGATCCATTGCTAAATACTGCAGGCAGACAGAAGTCATAAAGTGTATATGTGTCTTCCTTAGATAATTTTTTTTATTCCTTCCTTGATATGCAAGTCCATTGTTAAGATAAACATACGGAATTGCATAATACATGCACATGTATATAAAGTGTTCTCAAATAAAGGTGAACTCTTTCATGTGTTGCTTTTTTTGCATTGTTGTATAAATGATTTATTTCATTGACTGAGTGTGGTTTTCTATCAAGAAAATCTGCAAATAATTGCCCATACCTGAGGTTATAATTGCAGGTAATGGTAGGGCTCCCTGAATGACACAGGAGAAAAACTTATTGAGCTGGTCCTGGTGTTAGGCTGCATAAGCTATATATGTACCTAATCCTCAGATGAGGACAGCAACCTTGAGGAAGATTCTCGGTTACAATATTTCACATAACTGCACTTATTTTGTATTAGGCTTGGTTTATCTGTATTGTTTAGCATTTCATTGCAAGTCTGGTGCTCAGTAATATTTGAGCCATGGTGTAAATCTCCCAAGATTTTTAGCTTGGCTAAGTACTGCATTTTTAAGTTACAATGTAGTTTTCTTACTGAAAGTAGCTTGTATTTACTTGTTTTTGTTCTCTGTAGCTTCTAAAAAACCTAGAGTACGATTTAGCAACATCATGGAGGTTCGACAGCTACCCGCAAGTCATGCACTAGAAGCAAAACTGTCCCGCATGTCTTATCCAACTGTGAAGGATCATGAATCAGTGCTGAAAACTGTAGGGAAGTTTACAGTCTCCCAAGTGGCAAAAATCAGCTTCTTCTTTTGCTTTGTGGTAGGTTTTTTTTGTATACATTATTTAAAAGTAAATGTTAGTTATTCAGGTTGGCATTTTTTCAATATTCTTTTCTGACAGTGTATTTATGGCCATAATGTTTTTACTAGTACTTGTTCAAAATTCATTTAAACTGTGTTTGAAGTATATACGGTCCTAAATAGAATTTATTAACAGTTATTTTTTAAATGAATTTGTTTTTTGATTATTCCTATTTGCAGACTATAAAATTTGTGTGATATTTGGTAGTCTAAATACAGTGAATTCAAGGCACAGCAGTAATTGGAGTTTATAAGTCATTTAACTTGAGAAAACTTCTCTGCACTGTACTCAAAGCTAGAATCAATAAGGTGGTGTAGTCATGTCACCACAAAGCAATTTTGACTTTCTGTGTAACTAGCTTAAAGTAGGGGTTCAGTTTCCACGTTTTTTTTTTTTTTTTTTTTTTACCAGCAACCAAAATGTTCCAAGTTATATAAGTAGCTTGGGTAGTTTAGTGAACAGCCATTCACTGAATTTCTTTTAATCAACAGTACTATTTCACAAGTATTATCTTAACCATCCACATTGCCTACTGCACATATTCAACTTTGAGATCACCTCATATATTGGATACAGGAAAGTCACCTCTTTGTGTGCAGCATTTTTGGCATGAAGTTGCATTGAAATGAACTGCAAGAATGCAGATTTTCAGGTTGATCACTTTCTTCTTGAAAGAATATTATTGTTTCTGAACCAAATGCATTCAAAGGAGAAAGACATTTGATAACATTAGCATGGAAAATTGTCACCTCTAAACACCCCCATGTTAAATGAATAACACCTATTTCTTTACAGTTTAAGGCGGAATGCCCACTTAAACACACAGCAGAACTAATCTAATGCTTTGGCTTTACAGTCTCCATATTTGCTGGCACCTTACAATACTGATGTTTGATATGGGGCAAGAGTAATATTGAAGGAGTGAGGCTAAGAGCTAAATATTTTTGGAGAAAAAGCATGGGCCAGAAGGTGTTAACATGGGCTGTTAATAGTGGATGTGGCCTTCTGGTATAATTTTTTTTGTAACAAAAAGCCTAACAGTTGAATTATTGGTGTTCCGGGTTAACTTGCTGTGTATTAGCCATTTCCACAGAAGTTAAAAGTTGCATTGAAGAGCATGTTTTATTTAATTGACTGAGTGGACAGTCCTGATAGTGAGTGTGTCATCAATGTTTGTTGGTCCATAATGGACCAAGACCAGAACCTTGAGGACCACCAGAGCTGATGGTACCACTCTAGGGAAAGAGGGGAATGAAGAGGATAGCATGTCTGACTTGGAGGGTACATTACCATAAGAATATTCCATGTTGTGAGATTGTTGGTGAAGATGTCATGATTCACACAGTTAAAAGTAAGACTGACATCTACAAAGGCAGCTGAGTGAACTTGTCATTTTCCATGCTGGATTAGATCTGGCTGGTTAGAGAGAAGACAGCAGTGACTGTGCTGTTTTTAGACCCAAAGCCATGCTGACTCTGACAAAATGTCATATTTACTTGGGTATTCTTACATTTGGTTATACATCAGTGTTTCGAGGAGTTTGTCTTTGTGGTTGATATTGGCGGTGGGGGGTGATTGGCATCAACAGTTTTGGGTTTGGGTACCAGAGGGAGGAAATAATAGTAGTATGCTTAAATAGTGTGAAAGACCTGGTTGTTAATATTAAATTGAATATGAGCAAGGGATGTAATGAGGAACTGGACACTCATTTTTAGTATTTTGAGGTGGATGGTGTAGAGCTGTCAATTGCTGTGGTCTGGAAATGTATATGATTACTTGCTTGACTTGTCTTTTAATTATGGTTTGTAAACTAGAACTTTGGATATTTCAAGGGTCATGACTAGTTATTCAACTCTGCTAAGATTTCTGGGAGGGATAGAGTGGGTTGCAAGTATTGTGGTAGATGGCTTAGAGGATTAGGTAGGATACTTCTTTGACTTTTTGCATTGTGAAATATTTATGTGATGCAAGTCCGAGTTTGAGTTGCTTGGATTGGCTGAGGTGGGAGAGTTTGTGTTCTGAAGTAAGTTGCCTTTGGTGTGTTTAGTTTGTATTCTAGTAGAGTTGAGTAGGGACCAGTGTGCACTATTTTGGCTGGTCATTTGGGCACATTTCCATTGATCTAGAAGCGTCTTTCAGATACACATACATAGAATTTAACATCATCACATGAAAGCTGTTGTAGCTCTGTTGTCAGACTAATTCATAAAATTACAAAACAGAGAACTCAAGATTGGTATCCTTCCTACTTTTTTTAATGGAGAACAGGAAGCAATAATTGTCATAAGTGGAGCTTTGCAGAAACATTGTGGTGGAAAATCCAGCCCTGAAGGATATGAAAGTTGAAAGAATGTAGAAAATTGTTTTAGTAATATGTTAGGGCTTTGTATATAGGAATCCAAATGGTAGTTTTACAGAACATTCTGCAGAAACCAACTAAATGTCAAGCAATTAGTAATATAATCAAAAGACGTGGGCTACATAGACAGCTTGGATCTGAACATCTTAACCAAATACTGATGATGTTCGTGTTTCATTGTTGCAGTCATCATATTTGGGTTATCCCTGCCAGGGTAGCCCTCGGCCGGCCCGAATACCAGAGACTTGGTATTTCTGCGTCGGTTACTGTTGCATGAGGACTGACGTCAGGTCATCAGTAGTATGAAGTAAGGCAGCGGACGCCATTATATCAATAAGTAAGAAACTTTCTTACACTGTAAAGACACCAACGAGGAAAAGAAAAGGCAAACACTACTAAAAACTCCTGACTTAAAACTTAATAGTAAAATCAAAACTTTAATAAAAAGAAAAAGAATATAACATAAAACAAGCAGTCCTCAGTCTTCCATATGGAAGCGTTGCCACTGCAGTCTCTTAAGGCCGGTAAGCTGCATTCTCCACTTCCCGAAATATACAATTAAAGTTATCAGGAACCGATACAACAACTGTGGAAGCAGCTACATTACCCAAATTCAGATCTAGAAGTGGGTTCAATAAATCTCCCGATATTAGAAATGTTGCATGTTCTGAGTTTGTCATTCAGGTTCAAGTGCTGGTTCGCCATGTTCAGTGTAAGAAACAAAAACAGTCAATAAGTAAGAAACTTTCTTACACTGTAAAGGACACCAACGAGGAAAAGAAAAGGCAAGCACTACTAAAAACTCCTAATGTCCACCACGGCAGTAAAACAATAGGTTCTAGTTCCATACTTTTCCTTGCTAAGAAAGATCTTATTGCCTGTAGACCATAGTCATTCGGAATCACCGTAAACAAACTCTTGATGTCCATTGTCACTAGTAACAATTCTTCATATTTTTTAAGACCCTTGGTAACTAAAAAGAGTTTTTCCAGAAAATCTCCTGAGTCCTTAAATACAGTTCCTGCTAGTGGCAGGGCCTACTTTAATTCATTCTCCACGTACATGTAAACAGGTAATCTGTCAGACCACAAGAGGAGCCAATGTTCATAATCGTACAGAGTTAAGGGAAACATGCTGGATAATTAATTTAAGAGCGAACAGATCACCAGGCTTGAATACTATTGTGCCATTAAAACCTGCACTTAAGAATAGAAGGAATATGATTAGCAAGTTTACTTGAATGTTGCTTCATTCATATAATGTATTCACATCCATAGCCATTAGTTCTCTCTTATACAATCTTATAGTAAAGAGAAGCACTGCCCCTTTATTTACAATGAAGGAAATTATACCTCTCTGCTAGCTGGCCTCCTTTTGGTTTGCAACAAGGGCGTGTCACAGAATTAAGTGATGAATGGCTGTGATGCCTTATAAATACAAAAGCTGAACAGTCCTTTTTATATGATCTGAGGAAGGCTTATTTGCCGAAAGCGCTTATCGGAAGACTGAGTACTGCTTGTTTTTTGTTATATTCTTTTTCTTTTTATTAAAGTTTTAGTTTTACTATTAAGTTTTACTGCCGTGGTGGACATCAGGAGTTTTTAGTAGTGACGCCATTACATCAGCCTTTCTTGCCATGGAGTCCGAAGCAGAAGCAGTTCGCACGAGTGCTGGTTGGCCGCTACCTGAGTTTTCGTCTACCGAATTGAAGTTGAAGTCTTCTAAAGTTAAGTACCTCATTGGGGATCCTTTTTTCTTGCACTAACCGATGTCAGAAAAAGTTAATAATTGTCTCGCCTGTGGAAAACAAATACCACACCGAGACTTCCAGTCTTACTGCATCACCTGTTTAGGCCCAGACCACAACATCCCTTGTTGTCGCTTCTGTGCTTTGTTCAATGCCAGAACTATCCATCGTCAGGCCTTTATTGTGGCCAGATATTTTCGCTTAGAGTTCTTAACTTCCGATATGGCTTCGGTAAGCCATCCGACAGCAGATGCTCCGGAAAAAAAAAGTAAAGATAAAGAGAGAGACAGACCGCACAGGTCCAAACCTCCCAATGACGATTCTGTTAAGCTAGTCGTCAGTTCTCCGGTACTCAGTGAGGTGCTTTTGCAGCCCCTGATGCCTGCTTCTGTTGATTCGCAGGCCGCTACTGAGACCCTTTCGGAGTCCGATATGCCACAAAACCCTTCTTCGACTAAGGATCCTGCAGTAGTCTCTACCTTGGATGGGTCCAGAGCCGCTGAGCAGGCACCGGCTTCCGAGGAAGTCCTTCGCACTACCGATTCTCATCACAAGCCGTCGTCTTCTTTCGCAACTACCGTTCTTTCTAAAACTACCCAGTTTCTTAGGGCCAGGGTACGAACCACTCCCAAGAAACCGACCCACTCTCAGGCACCTGCTACCTTGCCTCAGTCTCAAATGCTTAAAATGACGGAAGACATTATCATGCTGATCAGAGAAAGGCAAACTACTCCCTCCAAAAGAAAGAGATCTGTCCCCTGTAGTTTTGTCTGAACAAGAGTCAGATGAAGCTGATGCATCTGAATATGAAGACCTGCAACCCCTCTCTACTTATGAGGATTCTGATGCAGATGATTCTATTCCTTCAGCCTCTCCCCCAGAGGATTTTTCCTTTGGGGAAAGCCTGCATACCTTAAGGGAGCATTTCCAATGGGAGTGACAGGACTACCCTCAGTCTAAAAAGAGACTCAAGGAATTCCTAGATGTTCCACAACACAGACCCTTGGCCATCACCCCTGTCCTGGATGTTGTGGAGGATGTTTTCCTCGAATCCAGCTTAACTCCTGACTCCCTTCCTCCTGCTCCCAGAAAACCAGACAGGTACTATAGAGTCTCTGACTCGCACAAATATCTTTTCAAAAATCCTACATCTGACCCTGAGGTCATTTCTCAAGGGCTAAAAGGGATTAAAGCAACCACTTCTAAGAATCCCATCCCCTCAGACAGGGATTCCCGAGCACTGGACAGATGGGTTAAGAAAGTGTACACCTCAGCTACTCTTGCTATCGGGGCAGTAAATTGCCAGTTCCATATGCTGAAATTTCAGCAACATACCTTGGAACTCTTTAAACAGAAAATATCTTCCTTTCCTGTTTGGGCAGAATCTAAAGATTTACAAGAGCTAATGCATTCATAGGTTCATAGGTTCATACTAGGCTATCTGCCCTAGGGCATTTATAAGCCTAGCCAGAGTGTGTTTGGCTTTCGCCACCCATTTTAAAATAATTTTGCTATGCCCTTTTTCGAGGTTAGTATACTGTGCCTCTGTCTAACAGTGACACAGAAGTGATACCCGGGGTAAACCTATGATCTCCCATCCACTCATCAAGATTCCTCTTGAAGAGAGTCAATGAGGGACTCTGCCTAACCTGGACTGGGATTTTATTCCAGAGTGAAGAGAGCCTCTGGGTTATGAATCTGTCCCTCCAGCATGTCCTATTTATTTCAGTGCTGAGGTTCAAGTCTCTCGAGCGTAGCTCGATGGGATTTGGATTTTCTGAGGTGCAGCATGTCCATTAATTCCGGGTTGGACATGGCTTTATACGCCAGGCACAGATCGCCTCTGAGCAGGCGGTATGCCACTGAGTAGAGCTGGAGTTTCTTTAACCGGGCAGCATATGGCATCTGTTTGAGCCCTTTGGTCATCTTGGTGAGGTACTTTTGGGGTCTTTCCAGTTGCTGCAGGTGTCTGGTAAGGTACATCCCAAAAGGGGCATTGTACTCAATTATGGGCCTGATGAGGGATGAGTAAAGAGGCACGATGACCTCCCCTGATCTAGATGTGAATCCCTTTATGATTAGGTGGGCTATATAAAATGTTTTTCTAACCACTTTGGCCACGTGGTTGTCAAATGAGAGATTGCTATCAACTTGGGTCCCCAGGTCCCTAATTACTTCTTCTGTACTTAATGGATTACCACCTATGTGGTAATTTGTGGGCAATTTGTTTTTGCCAAAGGGGATGACTATACACTTTTTGGCGTTTAGCTTGAGGCCATGGCTCTGGCACCAGTTGTCTGTTTCTATGAGGCCCTTTTGGAGGATGCTTGTGTCGGCTGGAGTGTCGATTATGACGCCCAGTTTGCAGTCATCTGCAAACTTGGTCAGCCACAGTCCTTCCGTGTTGGCCTGTACCTCCGAGAAATATATACCGAACAAGAGAGGTCCCAGGACTGAGCCTTGTGGGATGCCACTTGTAACTGGTTTGAAGTCTGACATGGCTCCAGCAATTCTAACCATGTGGGTTCTGTCCTTGAGCCAGTTTGAAACCCATCTAGTGACATAGGGGTTTATATTTAAGCTGGTGAGCTTATCTATAATGCCCGAGTGGGGTATTGTATCGAAGGCTTTTGCGAGGTCCAGGTAGGCTGTGTGGACCACCTTCCCCTCGTCAATGGCCTTAGTGACTGTTTCAAAGAAATCAACCAGGTTTAAGAGGCAGGATCTGCCCTTAACAAAGCCAAACTGGGTAGGATCCAGTGTCTGTAGGTCTCCAATATCTTTATTTATGAGGTCCATGATGATCCTTTCCATAGCTTTGCAGACCAAGCTAGTCAGGCTTATGGGGCGATTGTTTCCAGGATCCGTTGAGGCACCACCTTTGTGGAGAGGGACCACTGTTGCTGTACGCCACTCTTTGGGTACAAATCCTGTAGTAAGGCTAAGATTGAACAGTAGTTTTATGTTTGGGTTTAGCTCTTCTTGGAGTTCATGTAGGACGCAGCCCGGGACACCGTCTGGTCCCATTGATGCTGTGGTTTTTTGCTTTGGAGAGGGCAGCTCTTACCTGAGCATCTGAGATGTCAGGGGGGCAGCACTCTGCTGGGATAGATATTTGCCCTTTTGGTGGGGGGGGGGGGGAGTTTGCGCTGAACCTGTCAGCTAGGATGTTGGTAATGTCTGTGGGTTCGATGTATTTTTTGTCATTTTGGATTAATTCTGAGCATATCTGGGAATTCCCACTCAGGTTTCTAACATAACTAAAGAAAGCCTTGTGATTATCCTTAGTGTCCTGTGCAATTTTTCTCTCAAAGCTGGCCTTAGACGATTTTATGAGTGCCCGTAGTTTTTTGCTAATACTGATCAGAGATGCCTTCCCTTTTTGGGATTTTGCTCCATCATGTAGTAGCTTCCTCTTTCTATTGTATAGTTTGTTTATGGCTGGGGTCCACCAGACAGGACGTCTGCCTTTGGAGGATTGGGACTTGGTTTTATTTGGGATTGCATGATCCATGCATTCCTGAAGGTGTTCATAGAATGCGTTTATAAAGGATTCTGCGGTCTGGGCCATTTTTTACACAGGCCCGGGGGCTTTGAAGGATTCCACCTCAGTTTTGAGGAGTGTGAAATTTGCTTTAGAGAAGTTTTTCACTGTGGTTTTCAGGGCAGGGGGTGGAGTCAGGATGTGAATATCCAGTGAGATTAGTTTATGGTCTGATCTTACCAATGAGGGATACACTTCTGGTCTGGAGCATAAAGTCCCCATGTTGGTGATGATCAGGTCCAGTATGTTTTCCTCTCTTGTGGGAGTGGTAACAAGTTGTTCCATAGCATTTGAGTTTATAAATTCTAGGAACCTTTGGGCTAGGGTGTTGGAGCTAGAGTAATGCTCCCAGTCTATGTTTGGGTAGTTGAAGTCACCCAATGTAATAGTGTTTGGAGAGACCTTCATATTTTCCAGTGTTCTCAGGAAGGCCGAGTGGGATTCCTGGGTTTGGGAGGGTGGTCTATAGCAGGCTATAAACTGGAAGGCAGTTTTACCCACTGTTAGTTGCACATGGATAGTCTCTGATGTTTCGTGCTGTGCCACCAACCTGGAGGTGTGGGTATCTTTGACGAATATTGATACTCCCCCTCCTTTTGTGGTTCGGTCCAAGTTTTGGGGCCGAAAAGCATGGTATGAGGTATAACCTGGTAGTGCTGGGGTGCTCTCGGGAGCCTTGAACCAGGTTTCTGTTACTGCACAGATATCTATGTTCTCCATGCTAAGGAGAGTTTCGAGTGCATGCATCTTGAGGTTTAGACTACTGGTGTTGAGTAGCATTACTCTTAGTTTCTTATCCCTTGTGATACCTATGGAGATGGGTTTGTCTTTTGAGCATTGCCTAAAAAAGGCACTATGGGGGTAGCAAAAGCCTTTGCCAATATCCGAAAGCCGAGGGGTGACAGGTGCAAGCCGTCCCTAGTGAAGCATCGTGGCTTGTCGAGCATGACATCCCAGGCTGACAGGCATTGGATCCCCTTTGAATGACACCAATACTTAAGCCAGTTGTTGAAATCGATCATCTTGTCTTCATATTGTGGCATCATTCTTGGTGAGGGTAAGATGCTACTCAAGGTCAGCGTCATACCAGCCTGGACTACATGCTCAGAGATCTCCTCTGTCTCTTTTCATGTAGTCCAGGGAGGTACATCTCAGGTCATTCACACCAGCATGGACAATGACTGAGTTATATTTGTACTTGCCTTGGAGTGACCTGAGTGCTTGTGTTATGTGGCGGATCCTAGCGCCCGTCAGGCAGCTCACCGTGACCTTCTTGTTCAGCCTGGTGAGCGGGACGTCAGTGTGCCTGATGGTAGTCACCTATTACAAGTGTATCAGGTGTGTTGTTTAGCCTTAAGGGCTGTGACTGTTCGGCACACTGGCTTTGTGAGCTATGTGTTGTACGTGTTTTGTTTTGGGGTAGCGGTTACTTGGGTGTCTGCTTTGGAGGTCTCTGCTGCTTAGGCAGATTTTTATTTAGAGCCTCTGAGTATGTTTTTGTGTGTGTATGTATTTGGTTTGCTGTCGTGGTAGGTCTATGTGAGACTGGAATTGTAGTGAGTGTGGTTTCCTTCTCCTCCTGACTGGTTATGCCAGTACTGAGTTGAGAGAGCTTAGCCTCCAGTATGGCTATATGGATGCATCTCTCACATGTGTTGGAATTTGTTGGGAGGAGGAGAGGGTTGTCTGTGTACATGAGGCAGTTGTAACATTGCCTCAAGATTCCCAGGTTCACCAGCTGGACCGGAGAGGAGATTGACAACTGACCTTTGGACATGCTAGAATAGTATTGGGAATTCCTTTATAATTGAAAAAAAGGGCTAATGGGGAACAAGGTACTCGAGGGGAGTTTGTGAGGGTGTAGTGCTTTTAATTTTTTAGTGCTGACTTATATAATTGCTTTAGTGAGCAAGTGCCAGATAACTTAAATGCAATGTGTTACAGGTAACTTGAATGCAAAAACGACAAACAGTAACTTTCTTTCAAGTGAAACAAGGAAATAAGTACAGTAAGCAATGCAGATATCACTAGGGATCCGCAGAAGCGCTGAAAAGCCACGTTTTAGGTGGAATTAGCGTTTCACAGAAATAACAAGCATACAAACAAAGCTAGATTCAGCAGGCCTGGATCTAGTCTATGCTACAGCAAATAAGGTGTACCAATTTCAGTAAGAAACAGTTCAAATATGCAGGCACTATAAGCCTTTAACCAGAAATTCCCAGCTCAGAAGGGCAGAGTCCAGCCTCTCCTCCCACAAGAGTGCAGACCACGAACCTTCTTAATGTAAAATAACTGGCCTGAAGCCCAAGTGCTTAAACCAGAACTAATATACTTTTAGAATAACATACACTGAGCCCTCAATCAGCAGTTCCCAACTTAGAAGGATGTAAGCTACCTGTCCTGCCACCACAGTGCAGGCCACAAACCTTCCTAATGTAAAACAACTGGTCTGAAGCCCAAGTGCTTAATCCAAAAGACTTAGAATGATAGCTACACTTTAATCAAGTTACTACCAAGCAGGAATAAATACAATTGAATACTTTAAAGAATGCCTGGATTAGTGCTCAAGTTATACAAACAAAGCTAGATTTCAGCAGGCCTGGATCTAGTCTATGCTAGATTTCAGCAGGCCTGGATCTAGTCTATGCTACAGCAAACAAGGTGTACCAATTTCAGTAAGAAGCAGTTAAAATATGCAGGCACTATAAGCCTTTAAGCAGAAATTCCCAGCTCGGAAGGGCAGAGTCCAGCCTCTCCTCCCACAAGAGTGCAGACCACGAACCCTTCCAATGTAAATAACTGGCCTGAAGCCCAAGTGCTTAAACCAGAATTAATACACTTTTAGAATAACAGACACTGAGCCCTCAATCAGCAGTTCCCAACTTAGAAGGATGTAAGCTACCTGTTCTGCCACCACAGTGCAGACCACAAACCTTCTTAATGTAAAACAACTGGTCTGAAGCCCAAGTGCTTAAACTAAAAGGCTTAGAATGAGATGCACCAAGCAGTAATAAATACAACTGAGTACTTTTAAGATGACGCAAAAGCAAAATAAAGTAGGAAGAAACACAAATACAGTAAAAGCAGATAATTTTTTTTTTTTCAGAAAAGTAGCAAAAACAGTAGTAAAAACAATTCACATGCAGTGTAAGCTGGCACACTTGAGTATGTAGCTATATTAGTCCACACACAGTTTGAAAAAATGTAATTAAATTAAAAAGGACTAAAAGCAAGTGCAGAAAGGGTTTATTAGGTAGAATGCGGTAAAGAGAATGGACTGGGGGAGTGTCCTAGATCAAATCTACAGTGGGGCAGGCACTGCAAAAGCCACCAAATTTAAACTACAACCAAGAACAGGGAGTGGGGGGTGGGGAAACCAGTTTCAACAGAGATGTGAGGAATCAGAGTGCAAATTATAAAACCAAAAAAATATATACTGATCTCTGTATATTTGCAGAACAGTAAGACAACAGATATCTAAGCAACAGTTTAGCTCTATAATACAGAATAATACAGAAAAATATTCTCAGCTCTATATATTTGCAGATAGTCTTGTAAGGCTGTCTCTCAACACACAGGTTCCACTTTAAAATGTTAAAAGAGGCAAAAGCAAAATAAGGTAATAAAGTAGGAAGAAATACATTAAGGCAGATGAAGTGCTGCAAAAAAATTTTTTTTTTTTTTGAGATGGAGGAAACAGAGCAGATTAAGATACTATAGGGGAATGCCCTTCCCAAGTGCTCTCTCTGTACACTGCAGAGGAGATGGGACTGGTAAGATTATCCAAAATCAAAATATGATCTCACTGTACTCAGTTGAGTGAGCGAATGAGATGGGTCCAGGAGGAGTGTGCAAAAAGTGATTTACAGCAGGGGCGGGCAATTCCAAAGCCACACAAGATTAACACCACAACAAGAAACAGGGAGAGGGGGTGGGGAACTACTGCAGAGATTCAGAGATGCACACAATATTTACTGAATGCAAGACACAATATTTACTCACTCAAATCTTAAATAAGTGCAGAAAATATACTTAAATCAAATTCTGCAAGTCAAGTAACTAAACACAACTTGCACTGTGGTTTTGACGCCCTAGAAGCTTCTTGCAGGGCAGCAGTCACTGCATCTGTCAGAAGGGCATGCATGGCTTAAGGAACAGCCCCTGCCAAAGCATGTCAAATCTAAATTATTGGATGCCCCTTTGCACAAAGATAATTTATTTGGCACCAAGGCAGAAGAGGTCTTAAAAAAGATGGAAGAAAAAAACAAAATCTATTTAAACAGTTCTTGCAGGTCCAGTCCCCTAGGTTCAGCAGGCATTGTCCCTCCAAACACTAGTCCTTTCCTGCTCCCAGTACACCGGTCCAGCCTAGGCCCCGTGGAAGCAGACCTCCCCGGCAGCAGCCCCAGGGAATGCAGAGGTCTAAGTAGTGAACTACCTCCACTTCAAAACCAGGGAGTTCTAAGCCACCCCCTTATGGTAAGAACTCAGAATGACTCTCCTCTTCCACTCCCTCCCTCTGCCCACCTTCACTTACCCCTAGGAGGAAAACTGTCCTTTCACTCGAGCACCTGGGCAACCATTACCAAGGACCACTTCGGCTTATCTACTGCTCCCAGAATTTTCACAAAATGTCTGGCTCCAGCCATTGCCTTTTGTAGACAAAAGTATTCAGATTTACCCATACTTAGACGATTGCTTTATTCAGGCAGACAGCCAGGAGAAGCTGCTCAAGCACCTGGCCTTTGTAAAGAAACTTCTAACCTCTCTAAGGTACACAGTCAATGAAAAGAAATCCAAACAGGTGCCCACCCAAAGGATAATCTTCCTGGGAGTAAGTCTGGACACAGTTTCCCAGATGGCATACCTTACTCTAGAGAAACACATTTTCCTGACAGCCTACTTCTCTCAACTAGCCACAAGGCCACAGCTAACTGCAAGGAAGATCCTGCAAGCTCTGGGGTTCATGGCATCTTGCATACTACTCATTCCATATGCCAGACTGCATATGAGGAAACTTCAATGGTATCTAAAGAGCTTTGGTGCCAGCACTCTCAAGACCGGGAAACTCTTCTACCTGATAATTCCTTGCCTCAGAAAAGATTTTCTTTGGTGGGCAACAGCATGCTCCCACAACAAGGGAATGCCTCTCTCCCCACCCCCTGCTGCCCAGACACTCACCACAGACGCATCAGACTGTGCCTGGGGTGCACACCTGGACGGCAGGTGCATACAGGGCCAATGGAGCCCAAAGCAAATCCCTCTGCACATCGTCAAAAAGAGATGATGGCTGTGCAGCACGCCTTGATATCTTTCAACCCCCTTCTCTCTCCAGGGGCTCTTCTGATCAAAACAGACAAACCACTGTGATGTGGTACATCAACAAGCAGGGAGAAACTCACTCCTACCCTCTATGCAGGCTGGCCATGACCCTTGGGCACACAGCCTCTGCCATGCAACTACACCTGTTAGCACAATTTATACTAGGCTCTCTCAACTCTCTGGCAGACCAATTAAGCAGAAATCATCTGGACCCACATGTGTGTCAACTCAACAGAAGTACCTTCAACCTAATAACTCAGAAATGGGGAAGCCCGAAAGTAGACCTGGGTCAATCTATTGGTCAGTGCCTTTCCTCCCCTATCTCTCATTCCCCTGGGTACTGCTGAAAATAAGGGAGGAAAAAACAAGGACCATTCCTATAGCCTGGCCCCGGCAGCACCGTTACCCCTTGCTGTGCAGCCTGTCCTCACTACCCCCATGGCATCTTCCTCAGATTCCAAACCTCCTGACCCAGAGGGAAGTGGAATTCATGTGTCCCCAATTGCAGACACTCAATTTGGCAGCGTGGCTTATTTCCTAACCCCAAACCAATCTGCCAACCTCAGTAAACAGGTTCTTGATGTTATCCGTGAGACCAGACGTCCTAGCACCGGAAAGTCTTGTGCTGATAAATGGAAAAGGTTCTGCACCTGGATCCAGGCTAAGGGAGCCAATACGGCATAGCCTTCCCTCCCTCTCATCCTGGATTAGTTAGCTGACCTACTGCGCAGTGGCCTCACTTTCTCCTCTATAAATTATTCATGCCTCTGCTATTTCTTCTCATTTTACCACTGAGCAGCCTCTTTTTTTCACACCCTTTGATTAAACGATTCCGAAGAGCGGCTAGCAACTTGAGGCCACCCAGAATGGCACCAACACCAGCTTGGGACCTTAACTTTGTATTGGAAAAGCTCACCCTGCCCCCTATTGAACCAGCTGCTTCTGCAGAGCTAAAATTTCTCTCCTGGAAGACAGCATTTCTTCTGGCCATAACTTCAGCCAGAAGAGTCTCTGAGCTGCAGGCACTCATGGCTGTGGAACCCTTCATCATCTTCCATGAAGACAGGGTATCCCTCAGAACTAACCCATCCTTCATGCCCAAGGTGGTGTCCAGTGTGGCTCTCAACCAATACATTCATTTGTCCACCTTTTTTCCTAATCCCCAGAACAAGGTGGAAAGGATTCTTCATTCTCTCTAGATGTGCACAGATTCTATCTAGACAGGACTAAAATCCTTCAGAAAGTCGGATCAATTGCTGGTTAGCTTTGCTACAGGGGCAGAAGGCAAAGCCATCTCCAAACAAACCATTTCCAAATGGATAGCACACTGCATCTATTTCTGCTACAAACAGCTTGGAAAGCCTCCCCCCAAGGGAGTCGGGACACACTCCACAAGAGCAGCCTCCATCTCTGCAGCTTTCCTTAGAGGAGTCCCCACCAGGAATATCCTAGAGGCTGCCACCTGGACATCTGTTCACACTTTTACCAAGCGTTACCACCTGCCCCTCTTCTCCAAATCCAGGGCACGGTTTGCCTCTGCAGTCTTGCAGGGCATCCTCATTGACTGCCTCCACCATTTTCTTTAGCTTTGGGAATCAACCCAAATGTGATGACTGCAACAGTGAAAAACGAAGAGCATATTACATTTGTGTACACTTACCATAAATGTAGATGTTTGAGTGTATTCACTTTTGCAGTCCTGGTTTCTCTCTCCATCCCTCTTTCTTCTCCTTCTCCTTTTATTACCTTTCTAACTTGTTGTTCTCCTTTTCTTACAAGGGACTTACTGTTTTTTATTTTCTACTGGTGGGGTTTCTTCCACCAGAACCTGGACTCCTACTTGGGGGCTCCTGACAGGTTAGGGCAAGAAAAACTGATGCAGTGAATACACTCTAACATCTACATTTATGATAGGGTGTACATAACTGTATTTTTCTCAAATCCAGTAGTAACCAATCACTTTAGTTGGTTTATGTAGCAGCACTGTCAAAATCTATCCATCAGAAAATCAGAGCAGAAAGAAATCTAAAACTATTTCTCCTAATTAAAAAAAGTCCAAGAACTGTGACACCCTATTCCTATAACTATTAGATGGCTCATCTAAATCCACTACTCCAGACATTATACAGCAGCTTGCCTTATCCCTTTTTAGTCTCCTCGTTTCTACCTCCTAGCTTCTATCTGCTTGTCGACTTTTTTTTTTTTTTTTGCTGTCTGTACGCTCTTCCAAATCTAATTCTTCTTACTGTTTCTTGTCGTTCAAAGCAACAATATGTGGACTTATATGTAACGGTACCTACCTTGTACATCGTGTTGCTAACTTTTATTTTATTTTTTTCCAAGTATAGCTTTATTGAAATAGTTATAACATTAGACAATAGAGAATATCCAGACAATTGCTAGTTAATGTAGTAATATACCCAGAAGAGTAAAACCTAAGGCAGTAAATAAATTTAAAAAAAAAGAAAAAAACTTGCAAACTAACTCCATCTTAATCTGCTACTTCAAAACAAAAAAACACCAAGAGTTTGACTAGCTTAATTGATAGACAAAACCTTAATGTAAATCATTAGTCCCATATACTAAATTACACAATATCATTTAATTTAAATCAAAGAAGTAAAGGGACCTGGATAAACCAATATCTGCGCTCCTTTGGCTCGAGGCAGAGAACCTGTATGGTTACCACATTTGAAATAATTTCAGAAATGTGTCTCCCTGCTCATATTACTAAGCCACTTGAAAATACGGCCCAGACCGCAGAATCCTTTATAAGCGCATTCTATGAACACCTTCAGAAATGCATGGATCATGCAATCCCAAATAAAACCAAGACCCAATCCCCCAAAGGCAGATGTCCTGTCTGGTGGACCCCAGCCATAAGCAAACTATACAATAGAAGGAGGAAGCTACTACATGATAGAGCAAAATCCCAAAAAGGGAAGGCATCTCTGATCAGTATTAGCAAAAAAACTACGGGCACTCATAAAATCGTCTAAGGCCAGCTTCGAGAGAAAAATTGCACAGGACACTAAGGATAATCACAAGGCTTTCTTTTAGTTATGTTAGGAACCTGGGTGGGAATTCCCAGATATGCTCAGAATTAGTCCAAAATGACAAAAAATACACCGAACCCACAGACATTGCCAACATTCTAGCTGACAGGTCCGGCGCAAACTCCCCCCCCCCCCCCACCAAAAGGGCAAATATTTATCCCAGCAGAGTGCTGCCCCCCTGACATCTCAGATGCTCAGGTAAGAGCTGCCCTCTCCAAAGCAAAAAACACAGCATCAGTGGGACCAGACGGTGTCCCGGGCTGCGTCCTACATGAACTCCAAGAAGAGCTAAACCCAAACATAAAACTACTGTTCAATCTCAGCCTTACTACAGGATATGTACCCAAAGAGTGGCGTACAGCAACAGTGGTCCCTCTCCACAAAGGTGGTGCCTCAACAGATCCTGGAAACTATCGCCCCATAAGCCTGACTAGCTTGGTCTGCAAAGCTATGGAAAGGATCATCATGGACCTCATAAATAAAGATATTGGGGGCCTACAGACACTGGATTCTACCCAGTTCGGCTTTGTTAAGGGCAGATCCTGCCTCCTAAACCTGGTTGATTTCTTTGAAACAGTCACCAAGGCCATTGATGAGGGGAAGGTGGTCCACACGGCCTACCTGGACCTTGCAAAAGCCTTCGATACAATACCCCACTCGGGCATTATAGATAAGCTCACCAGCTTAAATATAAACCCCTATGTCACTAGATGGGTTGCAAACTGGCTCAAGGACAGAACCCACATGGTTAGAATTGCTGGAGCCATGTCAGACTCCAAACCAGTTACAAGTGGCGTCCCACAAGGCTCAGTCGTGGGACCTCTCTTGTTCGGTATATATTTCTCAGAGGTACAGGCCAACATGGAAGGACTGTGGCTAACTAAGTTCGCAGATGACTGCAAACTGAGCGCCATAATCGACTCTCCAGCCGACACAAGCATCCTCCAAAAGGGCCTCATAGAAACAGACAACTGGTGCCAGAGCCATGGCCTCAAGCTAAATGCCAAAAAGTGTATAGTCATCCCCTTTGGCAAAAACAAAGTGCCCACAAATTACCACATAGGTGGTAATCCATTAAGTATAGAAGAAGTAATTGGGGACCTGGGGACCCAAGTTGATAGCAATCTCTCATTTGACAACCACGTGGCCAAAGTGGTTAGAAAAACATTTTATATAGCCCACCTAATCATGAAGGGATTCACATCTAGATCAGGGGAGGTCATCGTGCCTCTTTACTCATCCCTCATCAGGCCCATAATTGAGTGCAATACCCCTTTCGGGATGTACCCTACCAGACACCTGCAGCAACTGGAAAGACCCCAAAAGTACCTCACCAAGAGGATCATAGGGCTCAAACAGATGCCATATGCTGCCCGGTTAAAGAAACTCCAGCTCTACTCAGTGGCATACCGCCTGCTCAGAGGCGATCTGTGCCTGACGTATAAAGCCATGTCCAACCCGGAATTAATGGACATGCTGCACCTCAGAAAATCCAAATCCCATCGAGCTACGCGCTCGAGAGACTTGAACCTCAGCACTGAAATAAATAGGACATGCTGGCGGGACAGATTCATAACCCAGAGGCTCCCTTCACTCTGGAATTAAATCCCAGTCCAGGTTAGGCAGAGTCCCTCATTGACTCTCTTCAAGAGGAATCTTGAGTGGATGGGAGATCGTAGGTTTACCCCGGGTATCACTTCTGTGTCACTGTTACACAGAGGCACAGTATACTAACCTCGAAAAAGGGCATAGCAAAATTCATTTAAAATGGGTGGCGAAAGCCAAACACACACTGGCTAGGCTTATAAATGCCCTAGGGCAGATAGCCTAGTATGAACCTATGAACCTAAGTGATTTTATATCACACTGCCAAGGCAACCATTATTTCTGTATGTCTGATTAGTCTTTCCCTATAAACGCTAGATCTCTTCTTTAGCCAGCTTGCATATCAGTAGTATCAGGTCTGTAACTGTTTGTATTAACCATATTTCCATTTCCTGGTTATCCACTTCTTTGCCAGTAGTATCATTATAAAAGTTAATTTCTTATAGAACTGGAATTCATCCCCCCTAGTGATATTTTTAAAAAAATAATAAAACGAGAGAATGGTGAATGTTGTCTTTTGGCCTTTCCCGGTTAGGGGTCGCCACAGCGGAACTCTGATCCGCTAATGATTAGCAGTAGATTTTCACGAACGCCAAGGTGCCAGCTTGACGTTCAGCCTTCAACGAAGGCAAACCCATTTACGCATGTCTTTCTGCAACTGGGTTGGCGTGTAAATATATCTAAACAAGCATTTCCAGGTGAAAATTGTCAATCTGATGGACTTAGTAGCATACCTCATAGTTGCAGAGCCTCCCTCCACTCATTAAATGAAAAACGTTCAACAAATAAATCCACCCATCTCTCCTTAAGCCTTAGATCCACTTATTGCTTTAAGCCTGATAAAACTGAATATTCATCTCCTGTTAGATGTTTTTGGATTGTTAGTCCCATCCTAAAGTTAAGAACCCAAGAGACTAGTACTAGAATGTAATCCTGTCCCCTGCTAAAATGCAACTCTTAGCAGCCAGTAATTCTGTTGCAACCTACAGTACTTGACCCTTAAAACCTGTAAGTCCAAAATACCTTCATTACCCCAGTACTTCATATCAGAGCCACTGCATCTCCACCTCCAGCATATATTTACACATTCGTTATCCCTCTTCACCACCCCTGTAGGCAAGAGGATCTGGAGCCAAGCCACTCTTATGTTTGGTGTAAGCCGCAATCTAAGTTGGTGCATCCAGTTCTAGTTCATAAGTACTTGTGACAGTTTGTCCACTGGGATCCACCACCTCCATTCAAACAAACAAAATTGTCTTATCCCTCAGCTTAGTCTTTCAAGATGACTGATGCATACTTTTTCCCCAGCTGTGCTAAGAGTTTCATAAAACAAATGCCAGTCAGCCTGGCTCCCCCATTTTCTTAGGTAGTTACATTCTCTCCCAGATGATCCTGTGACACTGCTCCGACCATGTGAACTTTTCACTTGTCATTGAGCACACGTGTACCCCCCACACACACTGCATACTTAATAAGTTAAAGTTGGATATCATTCACAAGTAGAATTGGTTGCATTTCTCTTAACATTCACTCAAAATCGTTTACAAAAGATTCAGATCCATCAGTTCACTACTGTAGTGGTATACAATCATTAGATTACTTAGATCCTCCATTGAAATTCTCCTACATATCAACTCATACCAAACTAAGCAACAAAACCCCAGTCATTTCTTGAGTTGGATGAATTAAGGGTAATCAACAGTACAGCAACTTTGAGAAGGTCGTGCAAATCTTACAATATAGAAACCTGTCCAACATGTGACATCACTTAACACTGTAGTATTGTCTGATTAATTTCTTACTTTTATATTCAGCAGATAATCATATAGCATCAGTACCTTCAACTAGTCTTCGGTACCTCCTTTCCACAGTCCAGTTCTTTCAGTTCACATCTTGCATCTCTGACGCATCCCTTTGCACTCGTACATCCAGTCATGCTACTGCTAATTTTGTTTGACTTCCAGTGCCCACATGGTCATTGTGTGCATTCCAACTTCTTTTGGAAGTGTTTGCGTCCACAGTTACAGCAATTTTTATATACCTTTCAATTTGTGCTATTCTATTAGTACATTTTTTACTTGACATAGTATAAATAGTCTCTTTTTGTCATTATGGTCATCTTCGTTTATTGCACAGATTGTATTGCTGTTTTTGTTACAATTCTTATTTAGAACTGAATTATCGTATTGTGTTTTTTTTATTTCTTAGTGTGTGTACTTCTTTCCAGGCCATCTCTGAAAATGGGCCTTGCCTGGTATGATAAAATGTCAAACAGCTATATAGTTAGAAATTTATCCACTGCCTGCATTTAAGAAAATGCATATTCCACAATTCAAGCAAGGTTCAGAAAGTTCTCATACTACTTACTCATCATTTCCCTTTTTTTTTGTCTAAACTGCATAAATTACATTTTGAATTTGCTCATTTCTCAAGAGAAGTACACACTCATATTATAGAACTTCTCTAGATAATTCAGTGACATTAGCATTTTCCTGCTGGATGTGAAAAAAGTACTAGAATTCTGCACTGTAATTTCTGCTTGCCACTACATCTTTTCATGCTAGGAAATGTATGTATCTACCTATGCTGAGTGAGATACTGCATCTGAAAGTGCATTAAATAGTTAGCAGTCAAGAAAAATTATAATCGTACATCTAAGAAGCATATGAGTGTATTAGTTTATATTGAGCTAGTTATGCTCTGTATCGTTTAATCCAACTGACATTATAACTAATAAGTTCATGAGGTCACTTATTCTGGACACTTTGCTTTAGTTTTTCTTTATATTTTAATGTAACAATCATACTTCTAAAAATGTTACTTTAGCACACACTGGTATAAAGGTGACTGTTAATTTTATCATAACACTTGGATAGAGTTCACCTTATTCATTTTAGGATGTCATGCGAACACATTCTTAAAGCTTAGAGTAATTACATCTCTCCCTGAATAATTGGATAGTCCCTTGCAGATGTTGAACTGGTCTCCTCAGGCCTTTCCTCGCTTGTTTTGAAGCACTTTGCATTCTGTCAACTTGCATCAGACTCTGACAATGACAGTAGGTGGTGGAGTGAGTTTATCAGAACACAAGTAGGATAGACAAAGCATCAAAAAAGGAGTCTGTCCTCGACTGGATCCTTACTAACCAACCTGCACTATCTTGTCACTCTGATAGCCTCCCTGACTCTTTTAGTGACCCACCTCCCAACATTTGTTGTCCAACATCAAGTAAACCCAATAAAAACGTTCTCTCTACAACATAATTCAGTATGCAAAAACTTTCAAACTTCAAGGTTTTGTATCCACACTCAAACTCTGTAACTGGAATCCACTGAACCCCCCCATCCGACAACACAGTAGAATATTTCAGCACTAACTTCCTAAACATTCTAAATAGACTGTCCCCCACTAGAACAGTATGAATAAAGTCTAACTATGCTCCTTGGCTTACCAGAGTAACAAGAACACTTCTAAAAGAAAGAGAGAAAACCTGGGAAACTTGGGTCCATAATAAAACCACAACAAATCGACAGAAATACCTTGAACTAAGAAATAAATATAAAAAGCAAATCCGACTTGATAAAAAAATCACTATACTGATATACAGTCTTAAGCACAAAAAGAACCCACAGAAATTGTAGTTTGCTATTAACACAATTCTGCAACCAGGCCAAACTAGCACACCCTCTCTGTTCAACAGTAACTCCAACAATATTACCACCCAGTCTGACAAATATTTCACTGAATCCGTAACTGCCCAACACCACCACCAAATCTCTCTTCCTTAGCTCATAAAACCAATCATTTTTTCCCTACAACCAGTCCCAACAAGTACTATATTTAAATATCTTAATAAACTTGAACCCACTACCCTTACAGCAGACAGACCGCTTGCTGAATACCTTAAAATAGTAGCATATCTTACCCAGTCGATCGTTCAATCTCAGAACAACATATCCCTGCTCTCTGGAAAATATCATATTTAATGCCATTTCACAAAGGCAGAAACTCAACTGAACTGTCAAATTACCAATCCAGTGCCATTCTATCACCTTTAACCAAAATCCTTGAAAAGTGCATACATACTCAAATTCTAAACCATCTCTTCTCCAACCAGCTTCTAGCAAATACCCAGCATGGATTCCATTGTAGTTGCGGCACTACCATAGCTGTTACTAGCTTCACTAACACTATTAGTCAGCACTGGAACAAAAGCAGCCTTGTGTCTTCTATCTTTCTAGACCTCTCTAAAGCTTTTTATACTGTCTGTCATATAAACTCTTAACTGTACTGTCTGAATTCAGTCTAAGCCAGTGTTTCTCAACCACTGGGTCGAAAGTGCTTGAGAACCACTGATCTAGTCCATTTGGATTCTACGTTAAATTTTGCAAACTAAAATAACAGTTCATAACCTGCATCGCTTACTGGAAGGGTGCATAAAATATATGCAATCACAAAGCAAAGCATTTATTGTATGTCTCAAATGTCCCTAATTTTCACTCAAAATTTAGCTCTCCATTGGTGACTTTTAGAAAAGGTGGTGAGTAGAAGACAGTTCTGTGACAGTCAGCAAAGTCCCTGGAATGCCCCCCAACACACACACACACACACACACACACACACACACACACACACACACACACACACACACATCATTGACCATTCAACTTACTTTGTTCGCTTGCTAAACTGCAGTTTTCAAGCTGTGGAAAACCATGGTGTCCTCAATTCAAACTGAGCAGGTACACGTCTAACTTTCCTGATCCACAATTCAGTGTCTCCTTTGGTGAACAACTCCATAGTTACAACTTATTGGAACTAAAGGCTCAAGGACTGTCTACTGTGACATACAAAGGAAGAATTGAAAAGTTAGGAAGATACGTTTCCCTCCAGTGAGCCTGTTCGTTACGTTTTCCAACAGTGAACTGTGTGCTGAAACGCATAGAAATTGCTCTCAAATTAGGCTTTCTGCCTGAGAGCTGGAGGCAAAGCTGCTGCTGTTGCAGTCACGCTTCATACACACCCTCTCCCCTCCTCTTCCGTGAGAACAACATCCGAAAAATGTAGGCTACAAAAAAAAGATATGCTCTCAACTGACGCAGCTGCTGCTAAAACTAAGGCAGGTGTCTCTTCCACATGTCACCTGCACCGCAGAAGTTCATTGCACACTGAACCCCAGATGGTGGCACATATGTGATTCTTCCACGCCAGGTTCGAGACATTTCAGCACCAGTCGTGTTTTATTAAAACTGGTCAGTGATTTACTGAAAAATACACAACCTGCACCATTTAACTAACTTCCCTTTACTTATGAGTGTGTGTGTGTTTGTGTTTGTGTTTGTGTGTGTGTGTGTGTGTGTGTGTGTGTGTGTGTGTGTGTGTGTGTGTGTGTGTTGCCCTCTTTAGATCCTAAGTGCCCCTCTCACCCCCCCCCCCCAGCCTTCAACAGCTTCCGGCACCTCTGTGTGAGAGAGAGAGTTCCTAAGTGAGTCTCCTACTTATGTGATGTATTTATTGAGAATTGGCAAAAAAGTGCCACTTAAGTAAAAATATATCCATAGTGTCATAACATAAGAAAAACACAGACCCTTCTGATTAGCACCATGGAATGTATTGATATTATACAGCAGGGTGCCCAGAAAAAACAAGACACTTGGTTTTATTCAAGAAGGGTTAGTCATTGCCTCTTGCATGCTTATGCCTGCCCACAATTGCATACATTTAAAGGCTTGTATCAAGCAATCAGACTTTAGTTTAATTCCACAAGATTAAGTTAGATGTTCATCGTGCATACAGCTGCAGTCATAACAGATGGGTTCTCCTGCCGTCAGGCGGGTCCTCGGTCGGCCGAATTCCAAAGTCTAGGTCCGGCGTCGGTTGTCGTCGCTTCTTCCCTGATGTCAGTGCGACAGGGGTATAAAAGAACCAGCCGACGCCATTTTCTTCAGTCTTTCTTGCCGCGCGGTGCCCGAAGCAGAAGCAGTTCGCAAGTGCCGGTCGGCCAGCTCCTGAGATTACGAATATCTACAACCGAAGTCTTCTTGAAAGCTAAGTACCCCGTTGGGGAAACTTTTCTTGCCTCAGACCGATGTCAGACAAAGTTAATAATTGTATTTCTTGTGGGAAGCAAATACCGCATAAGGATTTTCATTCCCTCTGCATTCCTTGCTTAGGCCCAGACCACGACGTCTCGGCCTGTCGTTTTTGTGCTACATTCAACAAACGCACCATTAAGCGTCGGGCGGAGTTCGCCCAGCACTTTTTTGGAAAAAAATTTAACTACATAATGTCGTCGGATACTCCGACTCCAGTTTTGACTAAAAAACGCAAAGATAAGGACCGACACACGAGGTCTGTGGCCTCTACTGACACCACGCCAAAGCCGACTACAGGTGGTCCGGTTCTCAGCGAGTCGCCTACGCAGCCCCTGACTACCAACGACACTTCATTGGCGGTGTCTTCTGTACCTGAGGTCGCAGGCTCTTCGGCCCACACCCCGACTACAGATACCGAAGCCACTCTTGGCGGTGAAACTCAGAGTTTAGACGGGTCTGCCTCCTCTCAAGGTGTCTTCAGGCCTTCCTCTTCTTTTTCCATCAAGGTTTTCACTAAGTCTAAGACAGCCATGCATTCTAAAAAACAAACCCCACAGGGCCCTTCTCAAGGCCCCATGCCTAAAAAGCAGATGCTCAAAATGGCTGAGGACTTAATTACTCTTATCAGGGGTTCTCAACCCCCCCCCCCACGGAAAAAAAGGCCCAGAGTGGAGGAAGAATCCCCCTCCTTGGACCAGGCCTCCATTATTTCAGAACATTCTGATGACCAGGAACATTCATACTCCCCGTTTGAAGATTCTGATGCAGAGGAGTCCATTCCTTCTGTATCCCCCCTGAGGATTACTCTTTTGGGGAAACCTTGTATACCTTGAGGGAACACTTCCATTGGGAAGGCCAAGAGTACTCAGACTCCAAGGAAAGGCTTAGGGATTTTCTCTTGCTCCCTCAGCACAGGCCTCTGGCTATACCTCCTGTCTTAGATATCCTTGATGATGTGTATTCGGAATCCTGCCTCAACCCAGACTCTTTGCCTCCAGCCCCAGTCAAGCCTGACAGGTATTACCGGGTTCCTGACTCACACCAATTCTTATACAAAAGCCATGCGGCGGACCCAGAAACTATCTCACAAGGCCCCAAGGGAATTAAGGCCTCCACTGCTAAAAATCCATTACCTTCAGAGAGGGATTCCAGAGCTTTAGAAAGGTGGGGGAAAAAGGTATACACCTCGGCCACCTTATCCATGAGGGCATTAAACTGCCAGTTCCATATGTTAAAGTACCAACAGTTTCTGTTATCACAGTTGAGAAACAAAATGTCACAACCTGAACAACCAGATTTGAAGGAGTTGCATGATTTGATACATAGTGCAGAGCAAGTAGGTAAACATACCTTGCAATGTGGTTTTGATGCTTTAGAAGCCTCATGTAGAGCTGCTGTTACAGGATCAGTCATACGTAGACATGCTTGGCTTAAAGAGCAAACTTTACCAGATCATGTAAAAACTAAATTACTGGATGCACCTCTGCAAAAAGATGTATTGTTCGGTGTTAAAGCTGAGGAGGTATTAAAGAAAATGGAGGAAAAGGCAAAATCAATGCAAACAGTGAAAGATTTCCTACAGGTACAACCTCCATGCTTCAGTAGAAATTGGCCTTCAAAAAATTGGTCCTTTCCAGCCACTGACAGACCCCAAAGAGGTAGATACAGGCGCCCGAGGGGTAGAGGGCAATCTCAAGGATCGTTTAGAGGCAGACAATGGCAAGCACCTACCCAAAGAGGCAGTGAGGATAGTTCACAGCCATTCAGAAAGCAGAATCAATTACTTTCCCCTTTGCATGCCAAGCAAGGCTCAAATGGCAGCACCTTTAGGTGGGAAACTGGCACTATTTTCAAAAAATTGGCATATTGTCACAAAAGACAAATGGATCCTGGACATTATAGACAGAGGCTACAGATTCCACTTTCACACCCTTCCAAAAATGAGAGGCATGCCAAACCTGCCACACAATCAAAGGGCAGAGGCACAAAAACAAATTTCAGATCTCATGGACATGAAAGCTATTCAAGAGGTACCTGCACAAGAACAGGGTCAAGGTTTTTATTCCAGACTATTCCTGGTACCAAGGAAGGGCAAAGATTGGAGACCTATTTTGGACCTATCCATCCTTAAACACTCAAGATGCTCACATTACAGCAGCTTCTTCCCATGCTGGGCAAGGAGTCTTGGCTGGTAACATTGGACCTCAAGGAGGCATACCTGCATGTCCCAATCAGACAAGATTTCAGAAGATACCTCAGATTTCTTGCAGGTTCAACACATTATCAATTCTCTGCGTTGCCCTTCGGCTTATCTACTGTGCCCAGAGTGTTCATGAAATGCCTGGCATCAGTAATTGCCTACTGCAGACTACAAGAGATACAAATATACCCATATCTGGACGACTGCCTTATCCAAGCGGACAGCAAGCACATACTTCTGAAACATCTGGCTTTTGTAATAAGGTTGTTGAATTCCCTGGGATACACAGTCAACAAAAAGAAATCAAGGCTACTACCATCTCAAACAATAATTTTCCTGGGTGCCAACTTGGATACAAACACCCAGATGGCCTACCTCACGCCAGAGAAACAAGGGCAACTAACTCAATACTTCAGAAAAATGGCAACTTTCACCAGGCAGACTGCAAGGAAAATCCTGCAGGCTCTGGGATTCATGGCATCTTGCATCCTACTAATCCCATGTGCAAAGCTGCATATGAGGAAACTTCAATGGTACCTGAAAAACCTATGGTCTCAGCACAGCCACAGCTTGGAAACAATAATACCACTAATTCCATGTCTTCAAAAGGAATTTCTGTGGTGGGCTCAAGCATGCCCAAGAAACACAGGTCTCCCATTCTGCAAGCCTCAAGCAAGCCAAATCATCACAACAGACGCCTCTGATTACGCCTGGGGGGGCGCACATGGCAAATCGGTGCATTCAGGGCAGATGGTCCGAAAAGGAAAAGCACCTACACATCAATCAAAAGGAAATGCTAGCAGTAATAAATGCTATTATAGCTTTCAAAGACCTGCTGCATCCAGGCCAGCTATTGATAAGGACAGACAACACCACGGTAATGTGGTACATAAACAAACAGGGAGGAACTCATTCATACCCCCTATGCAGGCTAGCCATGTCTCTTTGGAACATGGCTCTAGAATTGCAAATCGAGCTTCAAGCACAGTTCCTGCCAGGCAAGGAAAACACGCTGGCAGACAACCTAAGCAGAAATATGACAGATCCACACGAATGGAAGTTGCATCCTCAAGTCTTTTCAAAGATAATTCAAGCATGGGGAAGGCCAGACATAGATCTCTTTGCCTCCCAGAGAAATCACCAATTGGCAAAATTCTGCTCAAGGACCTTTCATCCACAGGCCTGGAAAGTAGACGCACTCTCTTTCAGTTGGACAGCAATGACAGTCTATGCCTTTCCACCTCTTCCTCTGCTCCCCAAAGTTCTATTAAAAACCAGAGCAGACAGACCACAGATGATTCTCATCGCTCCAGACTGGCCAAGGCAACACTGGTACCCACTCCTGAGGAGCCTGACGCATTCCCCACCATGGATCATGCCTCTAATGCCTCTTCTACAGACTCGGCACAACTTCACAACTCTTCACAGTCAGCTGAAAACACTCAATCTAGCCGCATGGAAGATTCCTTAAAATCACAACAGACCCTACTCTCCAAGGAGGTACAGGATGTCATTTTGGAGGCCAGAAGACCTTCTACTAGAAAAGCCTACTCCGCCAAATGGAAACGGTTTTGTGCTTGGAATGAGAAAAAGGGCCAGAACCCTGGAATATTGAATTTACCTCAAATATTACAGTACCTAGCTGAGATGCTAAGCAGTGGACTTTCATTCTCTTCCATCAAAATCCATGCCTCAGCCATTTCTGCAGAATACAACACTGATCCTCCTTTATTCTCTCACCCCCTCTTAAGACAGTTCCTCAGAGGGGCTAAGAATATTAAGCCCCCAAGGAAACAACCAGTGCCTGCTTGGGATCTCAATTTCATTCTAGAGAATCTGACTTTGCCTCCTTTCGAGCCAGCTGCCTCATCAGAACTACAATATTTGTCCTGGAAAACAGCCTTCCTGCTGGCTATCACCTCAGCTCGCAGGGTTTCTGAACTACAAGCCCTCATGGCTGTGCAACCTTTCATCATTTTCCATCAGGACAGTTTCCTTACGAACCAACTCTTCCTTTATGCCAAAGGTAGTATCCAGGGTAGCCTTGAATCAGGCTATCCACTTACCTACCTTTTACCCCAATCCTCAAAACAAAGGGGAGAGGCTGCTACATTCTTTGGACATTCACAGGCAACTACGCTATTATTTGGACAGAACAAAGCATTTCAGAAAATCAGAGCAACTCTTTGTGTCCTATGCTACAGGGGCTCAAGGGAAGCCTATTTCCAAACAGACAATCTCAAAGTGGATAGCCCACTGCATACGCTTTTTTTATACTCTTCATGGTAAAACTGTACCTGCAGGCATAAGGTCTCACTCCACTAGGGCCACAGCTACCTCTGCAGCTTTCCTCAGGGGGGTTCCTACCAAAGATATTTTGGAAGCTGCCACTTGGAGTTCTGTGCATACTTTCTCCAAGCACTATCACCTGCCTTTATACTCCAAATCTAGAGCAGGTTTTGCCACTGCAGTTTTGCAGGGCATCCTAGCTCCTCCTAGTTCCACCTAGTGCCTACCACCCTTATTTTAGCTTTGGGATTCTACCCATCTGTTATGACTGCAGCTGTATGCACGATGAACATAGTACAGTTTTGTACCTACCATAAATGTAGATGTTCGAGTGCTAATACAGCTGCAGTCCAGGTTTCCCTCCCTCCTTCCCCTCTGGAACAGGCCTAATGGCTAACACCTCCTCATACAACCTGGTTGGGGTATTCTTTTATGGTGTATTTGCTTGCAACTACTGTTTTGTGATTATACTGCATTGCATTATTGCATAAATTTATGTATTGCCTTCCTTCTGGGGGCACCTGACATCTGGGGCAAGAAATACTGAAGAAAATGGCGTTGGCTGGTTCTTTTATACCCCTGTCGCTCTGACGTCAGGGAAGAAGCGACGACAACCGACGCTGGACCTAGACTTTGGAATTCGGCCGACCGAGGACCCGCCTGACAGCAGGAAAACCCATCTGTTATGACTGCAGCTGTATTAGCACTCGAACATCTACATTTATGGTAGGTACAAAACTGTACTTTTCCATATTTAGATGATTGGCTTTTCACCGCCCCCACCAAGTGTCTACTGGAGATGGCTCTAAATTATACTCTCACACTAGCAGAGTTCCTAGGAATCTCGATAAACTGGTGGAAATGCAAACATTGGAATTTTATAGGAACAATTTTCAATACGCATGCTTGCCTAATCTTTCTTCCAGATCACAGATTACACAGGATAAGATTCCAAATCCGGGTGATACTCTGTCAAAACCAAGTCTCGGCTTGGGTGGTTCTTCAACTCCTGGGCTTGATGGCAGCATCAATTACCTTAGTGCCCTTAGCAAGACTACACATGAGACTTCTCAAGTGGCTCCTACTGACACAGTGGAATCCCATGCACCATCCTATATCCTTTCCAGTACATATAACTCAACAAAGCAAACTGGTTTTAATATGGTGAATGAAGCCAGACAGTTATGGAGTTCCCCTTTTGCCCACATCAGCCCAGGGCCACAGTGAAGACGGATGCTTCCCTGATGGAAGGGGTTTACCAAGGGAAGACTGTCCAAGGTACCTGGTCAGACAGAGGCCAACCTGCATGTCAGTGTCCTAGAACTGAGGGCAGCGCTTCTAGCGTTGCAAGCATTTCAGTCCAACCTTCCATCAAGGACAATTGCTATATAGTCCGACAACATGTCAATAGTCTGGTACATCAACCGTATCTTTACCTTCCTAGCATGTACATCTGGATGATGACTTCAGTTCGTTGGTGTAGAGGTATAAAATTGGACATACCTGTGACATACTCAAACTATCTCACCGCCGAATGCAGGTCATTGCACCTGATACTGTGATTTAGGTCGCTCTGTACTGTAGCTTTGCTCGTCAGATTAGATAAGTGTCCCATTCGGGATAATACCTTTTTAACCTTTCTAAAACTTTGAGTGCTTTAACTGTTATTAGATGTCAGCTAGGAGGGCTACATTTGACTGCATTAGACAAATTCTGTACACAGACTTGCATAGTTAGTGTCTGTCCTGTAGGCTGCAAACACAATAATAAAACCTGCTCCATCTATCAGTCATTTGTTCCTAAAATTGTCTGGTGTAGGCTATCCACACTTAATACTTTCGTAGATACCCAGTGCCTTAAATGCTTGACCACTCCACCATGTCAGAAGGCCTGAACTTCGGCCTCCCTTCCAAGAAAAAAAATGAAAAGACCTAGAGAGGTTTTGGCTTCCGTTATCTCATAATTGGATGTACCTGCTGAGCTGGTTGAGCCTGCAGTGCGCCAATCGTTTTCTCACAAGTCCTCTACTATGACACCACCAGAGGCTTTTGAGGTCTTGCAGACAACTGAATCCTCTGACAAACTGTGCCTCATTATCACTGAGGGGCCTCAGAGAGTCCCTCCGATCCTTGTGCAAGAAGAGATTCCCAGTGCTCTGATAGAAGTGTGCCAAGGGTCAGAACCCCCTAAGATGCTACAGGCAGATGTCACCCCTAGGAAGAAAAAGCAAAAATATAGCACTCTGTTCCCTTCTATATCCAGGGAGAAAGAATGGATTGATTTTTCTCAGGGATTATTTAAGGCAATTATGTCTCTGAAGCTTCCTTCCTTTGTGACCCAGCCTTCTCAGGCCAAACCACAGAAACAGGCTTTGGATTCTTCGTCCTCTGAGTTTGGGGTTTGGCTTTATTGGCCTGAAATTGTCCATTAAAATGACAAAAGAAGTCATGGGCATTCAAAATCGCCAATTAGCTGATACACCTGGTATTCATAAGGGTCATTTGCATATACCCACGTGCCTCTGATTCAAGAGGTTTGATAGGCCACTCATTGAAAGTTCCAGCTTGGTTAGAGTTTTCATTTAGTTTTTACTGTTCCTCCTCTGATGAGGAATCGGGGGGGGGGGGGTTGACCACTCTTTTGACTACTCTTCCCAGTTACACTTCTCTCTCTCTTTCTCTCTCTCTAAATTCCCCCTTTGGAAGAAGCCTGCTTTGGAGAAACCTTGCAAAGCATGATGAAGCATTTTAAATGGCAATCTAAACTGGTGTCAGAGATGCAAAACAGTGAGTACAACTTATTAGAGAAAGGCACTCCTGCACCTCCTCCAATTCCCCCAGTGCTGGCTGCTGACCTGGATGCATTTCAAGCCAACTCTTCTGCACCTGATTCTCAACTTCCTGCTCCAAAATTGCCAGACAGGTTTTACAACGTTCCTGAAGAACTAAAACCATTCTACAAAAACCCTGTAGCAGACCGAACTGCAGTTATGTCTGTCCTTGGACAAACCTTCCAAGCTCTCTCCAGACTGTGACAACCACAAGAGTCAAGGGGCCAGTGAACCGATTAAAACATGCACTTTATTAAAACAAAAATTGCAAGAATAAAATCTTAGCGCCCCGGCCGTTAAGCCTTTACAAGAGTATGCTTCTATCTACCCACAGATGTCTTGTTATACACAAATCCATTACACACTTAACTAACAAAAATCCATTACAAAAAAACACTTTCAATTGCATTCTTTATTAAAACCTTTTGAGGATAAAGTGCCACATTTCAAAATAAAAATGGATTCCTGCCTTCTTAATCTATTTTTTATATCACCTGTACCAAAATATTCCTTATTCACCTGTTCCAAAATAGTTGCTTGTAAACCTAATGGGCTACTATTATGATACTTTGGAAATGAAAGGCTATAGGAGTTTCTGCCTTTCATTTTTTAATGTCTCTAATGTGTTATTTCAATCTCATTGAAAATTTTCTTTCCCCTATATAAAATTTCTTACATAGGTAAGTACTAGGCTATCTGCCCGAGGGCTTCTGTAAGCCTAGCCAGAATGTGTTGGCTTTCGCCACCCCCTTAGATTAGTTCCCTTTGCCTAGGTCCAGAAGAGCCATTAGTTCCCTGTGCATCTGTCCAGCAGAGCCACTGCAGTGATCCCTGGGGTACATTTTCTGTTTCCCATCCACTCGTCAAGGTTTCTCTTGAGTGTTAGTGAGGGGCTCTGCCTAATGTAGATTGGGATCCTATTCCAAAGTATGGGGAGTCTCTGGGACAGGAATGTATCCCTCCAGCATGTCCTATTTATCATTGTGAGGTTTAGATCCGTAGAGCTTATGGTTCTTGGGGATTTTTTTTTTTTTTTTTTTTAGGTGGAGCATGTCCATCAATTCTGGGTTGGACATGGCCTTGTATGTCAGGCAGAGATCACCTCTGAGTAAGCGGTATGCAATAAAGTACAGCTGGAGTGTCTTCAGTCAGGCTGCATAGGGCATATGTTTGAGGCCAGTAATCCTCTTGATGAGGTACTTCTGTGGTCTTTACAGCTGATGCAGGTGTCCTGTAAGGTACCTCCCAAATGGGGCATTGTACTCTATGATGGGTCTGATGAGTGATGAGTAGAGGGGCACAATAACCTCTTTTGTTCTAGATGCGAACCCTTTTGTGATTAAGCGGGCCACATAGAAGGATTTTCTAACCACCTTGGCAATATGATTATCAAAGGAGAGATTACTATCTACTTGGATATTCCTTATTACATTTTCTTTAGGGGACTACCACGTATGTGGTAGTTCGCATGTACTTTGTTTTTTCCAAATGGGGATGGCTATGCACTTTTTGGCATTTAGCTTGAGGCCATGATTTTGACACCAGGTATCTGTCTCAGTGAGACCCTTCTGGAGAATGTCTGTATCAGCTGGAGAGTCGGTTATGGCCCCCAGTTTGCAGTCGTCTGCGAACTTGATCAGCCATAGTCCTGCTGTGCTTGCCTGTACCCCTGAGAAGTATATACCGAACAGGAGGGGTCACAGGACTGAGCCCTGGGGGATGCCACTTGTAACTGGTTTAGAGTCTGACCTAGAGCCTGCAACTCTCACTGTGAGGGTTCTATCCGTGAGCCAATTAGCAACCCATCTTGTGACGTAGGGGTTTATGTTCAGGCTGGTGATCGTGTTTATAATACCAGAATGGGGAATGGTGTCAAAAGCCTTTACGAGGTCTAGGTAGGCTGTGTGGACCTCCTTTCTGTCGTCTAAAGCCTTGGTAACTGTCTCAAAGAGGTCTACCAGGTTTAGAAGGCATGATCTGCCCTTAACAAAGCCAAACTGGATAGGGTCCAATGTTTGAAGGTTCCCAATGTCTCTGTTAATGAATTCCATGAGGATGTGCTCCATAGCCTTGCAGACCAGGCTAGTCAGGCTTATAGGGCGATAGTTCCTGGGGTCTGTTGTGGTTCCACCTTTGTGGAGCGGGATAACTGTTGCTGTGTGCCACTCTATGGGTACGTAGCATGTAGAGATGCTGCGTTTGAACAGTATGTTTAGGTGAGGGGTTAGTTCACTTTGGAGCTCGTGTAAGACGCAGCCTGGGACACCATCTGGTCCCATTGAAGCTGTATTTTTGGCTTTGGATAGGGCTGTTTTAACCTGTGTGTCAGTGATTGCCAGGGCACTACATTCTTCTGGTATGATTATGGGCCCTTTAGGGGGTGAGAGGGGGGTGAAGTTTGCACTAAACCGGTCTGCCAGAATGTTGGCAGTATCAGTCAGTTCAGTGTATTTTGTGCCATTCTGCACTAACTCAGAGCAGATGTGAGAGTTTCCACTTAGGTTTTTGATATAGCTAAAGAACGCTTTGTGGTTATCTTTAGAGTCCTTGGCAATTTTTCTTTCGAAGCTAGCCTTGGATGATTTGATGAGAGATTCTAGTTTCTTGCTGATACTACTCATGGATGTCTTTCCTCCTTGGGATTTTACTCTTTTCTGCACTAGTTTCCTCCTCCTGTTGTATAGCTTGTTTATGGCAGGTGTCCACCAGACTGGTTTCCTTTTCTTGGAGGAGAGAGTCTTGGTTTTGCTTTGGCTAGCACGATCCATGCATTCTTGCAGGTGCTCATAGAGTGCCTTTGTAAGGGATTCAGCAGCTTGGACAGCATTGTCTTTTAGCATGGGGGCTGTGAACCTTTCTACCTCGGTCTTAAGTAACGTGAAGTTTGCTTTTGAAAAGTTTTTCATGGTGGTTTCCTTGATTGGGGGTGGGGCGGAATGTGAATATCCAGAGTGATTAGTCTATGGTCTGATCTAACCAGCGAGGGTTTGACCTCCGTTGTAGAACACCGGTCGCCCATGTTGGTGATGACCAGGTCCAATATGTTGTCACCTCTGGTGGGGGTGTTGACCAGTTGATCCAGGGCGCTCGAGTGTATAAATTCTAGGAAGCGTTGGGCAAGGGAGTTAGTACTTGAGTAGCTCTCCCAGTTAATGTTTGGATAATTGAAATCACCCAATATTCGAGCGTTTGGTAGGACCTTCATATTTTGCAGCGTCTCCAGAAATGCGGAATGGGGGTCCTGGGTCATGATGGGTGATCTGTAGCAAGCTAAAATTTGAATTGCAGTTTTGCCTGTTGTTAGCTGCAGATGGATGATATCTGAGGCATTGTGCTGTGCAACTAACCTGGAGGTGTGGGTATCTTTGAATATAGATACACCCCCACCTTTTGTGTTTCGGTCTGGGTTCTGTGGCCAAAAGGTATGGTATGAGTTATAGCCTGGAGATGCTGGGGTGCTCTCTGGAGCCTTAAACCAGGTTTCTGTTACTGCACAGATATCTGTGTTCTCCATACTGAGGAGTGCCTCGAGTGCATGCATTTTGAGGTTTAGACTTCTGGCATTGAGTAGCATTACCCTCAGTTTTTGGTTACTTGTGCTGTTTACAGTGGTGGGTTTGTCTTTTGAGCCTTGTCTAAAAAAAAGGCACTACAGGGGCGGCAAAAGGCTTGGCCAGTATTCAAAAGCCTAAGGGTGACAGGTGCAAGCCATCTCTTGCGGAGCAACGTGGCTTATCGAGCATGTCATCCCAGGTGGACAGATACTAGATCCCCTTTGAATGACACCAGAAACTTAGTCAATTGTTGAAATTGATCATTTTTTTCTTTATACTGTGACATCATTCTTGGTGAGGGCAGGATGCTACTCAGGGTCAGGGTCATACCGGCATGGACTACGTGATCAGAGAGCTCTTCCATGTTTCTTTTCATGTAGTCCAGGGAGGTATGTCTCTGGTCATTCACACCAACATGGACAATGACGAGTCATATTTGTACTTGTTCTGGAGTGACCCTAGTGCTTGTGTTATGTGGCGAATCCTGGTGCCCGACAGGCAGCTAACTGTAACCTTCTTGTCCAGCCTAGTTAGTGGAACATCAGTGTGCCTGACTATAGAGTTGCCTATTACTAGTGTGTTGGGTATGTTATTTTGCCTTAAGGGCTGTGATTGTGTGGCACACTGATTATGTGAAGTATGTGTTTCATGGTTTGTGATGGGGTGTGGAGGTTGCTTGGGTGTCTGCTTTGGAGGTCTCTGTTGCTTTTGCAGGTTTTTATTTAGAGCCTCCTGGTATGTTTTCGTGTATTTGTGTGTGTTATTTGCCAGTGTTTGTTTAGTAGGTCTGTGTGAGACTGGCGGTGTGTTGCAAGTATTTTCCTTCTCTTCTTGACGGTCAGTTCCAGTCTTGGGTTGAGAGAGCTTTGCCTCCAGTTTGGCTGTATAAGTGCATCTCTCGCATATATTAGTGTTTGGTGGTAGGAGGAGAGGGTTGTCTGTGTACATGAGGCAGTTGTAACATTGCCTAAAAATGCCCAGATTCACCAGTTGGACTGGAGAGTACACCTATAACTGCCCTTTGGACATGCCTGAATAGGTAAAGTGAGCTGTTTTACTGATTAGGTGGTTGGGACGAATAGAGAGCCTTGTCCTTCTGAACAGTATAGGGGGTCTAGTGCTAGGGTTAATTAGTGCTTGTTATGAGTTTTGAGCAAGTGCTGGACTGTGAAATGAATGGTTTGAGTGCTTAAGTTGAAAGTTTTTCTAGTTCCAAGGGAAAAATTGAAGAGCAGACTTTGTGTAGCTGGGAATAGTTTAACCCTAGCTAACCGGCACTGCCTGGTATGCAAAACCGTGCAAATGCGTTTTTTATAGCAGGGAAATGAAAGAGAGAGAAATTAGCCCAAAATGGCCAATAAACTAATTTCTGGGCCACAGCAAACAAGGCGCACAAATTTCAGAAAGACACAGATCTAATAAGCAGGCACATTAAGCCTTTAACCAGAAATTCCCAGCTCAGAAGACAGAATCTAGCCTCTCCAACCACAAGAGTGCAGACTACAAACCTTCTTAATGTAAAATAACTGGCCGGAAGCCAAAGTGCTTAAACCAGAACTAATGCGCTTTTAGAATAACAGACACTGAGCTTTTGATCAGCAATTCCAAACTTAGAAGGATGTAAGCTACCTGTCCTGCCATAACAATGCAGTCTACAAACCACCTTAATGTAAAACAACTGGTTTGAAGCCCAAGTGCTTTAACCAAAAGGCTTAGGATAACAGTTTAATCAGGCTACTACCAAGCAGTAATAACTGCAGCAGAATAATACAATTGAGTACTTCTTTTTTTTGGACAGTTGTACTATTAAAAACATCCATCACTTGAAACTTTTATGTTAATGTCTGGAAAGCTGTTTACTATAAATTTACAACATGTGCACCTTCCACAAGGAAAAGTGCATTTTAACCCTAGTTCTTCTCCACTCTTCACCTCAGGAAGGCTAAACTTCCCATGTACTGCCATATCTTTAACACTCATACCGCTCCTAAATGGGCTACAGGGTTGATTACTACTGTTAAAGTTTGAGGTTTTACATTTTCCCAGAACATCCCAATAGTATCTAACAAGGCTAATCAACTTCTCAGAAAATACAGTATATTTTGTTCCTGCTTTTCACTTACATTCCCCTTCCCTATTAATCCTTTTCTCCCACTTTGACCATAACCCTTTTGGCTTTCAAATACTTTTCTAATACCTTCACATACAATATTTCCCTCATATCCCCTGTTCAAAAGCATGTGACTGGCCTTTCCTATTTCTTGTTGACAGTCATTTTCATCACTGCACAACATTTTTATTCTCAAAAGTTCATTAAAAGGTATAGAGTTCAGGGTATGTGTGTGTGTGTGTGTGTGTGTGTGTGTGTGTGTGTGTGTGTGTGTGTGTGTGTGTGTGGGGGGGGGGCTGTTTTGTCCATGTAAAATATAATTACATTGCTCACATTTCCTAAAAATCTTAGTCTTTATCATACCTTCATTCAAGCGCTCTAACGTAATATCTAAAAAGTGTACTTTTTTACCCCCCTGAGGGCCATCAAAACAAATTCCAAATCTGCTCTTGTGCAAATTTTGTATAAATTCCCCCACATTTTCGTGGCCCCCATTACAAATGAAAGCTAAATTGTCTATAAATCTGAAATATTTTAAAACTTATTTCTTAAAAAAGACAATAGTATAAATATAATGACAGGGCGGCCATGGTGCAGCGGTTAGTGTTGTCACCTCACAGCAAGAGGTTCTCCGGTTCGATCCTCAGCTGGGGTGCCTTCTGTGTGATGTGTGCATATCCTCCCTGTGGTTGGGTGGGTTTCCTTTGGGTTCAACGATTCCCCCCACATCCCAAAGACATGCTGTAGGTGGATTGGACACTCTAAATTAGCCCTAGGCATGAGTGCATGCATCTGTGCATCTTCCGTGGAAGGTTGGGCGCCGGGCTGGCAACTCAACACCGTTAAACTCTACTGCCATTCATGAGCAGACAGGTGATCTGCTGTGGCGACCACTAACCAGGGAAAAGCTGAAACAGAACCAAGATGCTATCCTCCAAGAAAAGGAAGCCAATCTGGTGGTCTCTGCCATAAACAAAACTGTACAACAGAAGGAAGAAACTGTTGCAAAAGAGAGTAAAATCCAATGAGTGGAGGAGCTCCCTGGCCAGCCTCAGTAAGAAGCTGAGATCGCTTATAAGATCCTCCAAAGCTAGCTACAAAAAAATTGCTACTAAATCCAAGGACAACCACAAAGCAATTCTATAGCTATGTCAAGAATCTAGATGGCAACAACCAGATCTGCTCTGAGTTACAGCACAAAGGCACGAAAATTACAGAACTAACTGATATTGCCAACGTCCTGGCAGAGAGGTTCAGTGCTAACTTTACCCCCCTCTCACCCTCTAAAGGGCCCATATCTATGCAGGAAGAATGCAGAGTCCCTGTAATCACAACTATGCAGTTAAAAGCTGCACTCTCTAAAGCCAAAAACACAGCATCCATGGGACCGGACAACATCCCAGGCTGCGTTTTACACGAGCTTCAGAACGAACTGGCTCCCTACTTAAGCACCATTTTCAATAATAGCCTCGCATCAGGCTTTGTGCCCATTGAATGGCGCATAGCAACAGTTATCCCACTCCACAAAGGGGGAGCCACTACTGATCCTGGGAACTATCGACCTATTAGCCTGACGAGCCTGGTCTGCAAGGCCATGGAACGTATCATCATGGAACTCATAAACAAATACATTGGTAACCTCCAAACTCTGGATCCTACTCAGTTCAGGTTTGGGAAAGGCAGATCATGCCTCCTGAACCTGATCGACTTCTTTGAGGCAGGCACCAAAGTCGTGGATGAGGGTAAGGTGGTTCACAGAGCCTGTCTTGACCTCGCCAAGGCTTTCAACACCATCCCCATTCTGGAATTATAGCTAAACTCACTAAACTAGGTATAAATCCCTACGTCACAAGATGGGTTGCCAACTGGCTCACTGACAAGAACCCACACTGTAAAAGTTGCAGACTCCAAATCTAACCTCAAAGCAGTGACAAGTGGAGTACCACAGGTTTCCGTCCTGGAACCTCTCCTGTTTGGTATCTACTTCTCTGAAGTACAGGCTAACACAGAAGGCCTCTGGCTAACAAAGTTCGCAGATGACTGCAAACTAGGAGCCATAGTCAAGTCCCCAAATGATGTGGACATCCTACAGAAGGGCCTCACTGAGACAGATGCCTGGTGTCTGAGCCATGACCTGAAGCTCAATGTCAAGAATGCAGTGTCTTCCCCTTTGGTAAAAACTCTGTAGCCATGAACTGCCACATAGGCAGCAATCTACTTAACACTGAATGTGTGATAAGAGACCTTGGGACCCAGGAGTACAGTAGTCTCTCCTTTGATAGTCACATCACCACAGTAGTCAGGAAATCCTTCTACATGGCACACCTCATCATAAAAGGCTTCTCATCCAGGAAAAAAGAGGTCATTGTTCCCCTCTACTCGTCACTCATTAGACCCATTATAGAGTACAACGCCCCTTTTGGAATGTACCTCACAAAACATCTGCAGCAGCTGGAAAGGCCACAGAAGTACCTCACAAAGAGGATTACTGGCCTCAAACAAATTCCCTACACTAACCGCCTCAAACGCCAGCTTTACTCCGTAGCATATTGCCTACTCTGAGGTGATCTCTGCCTAACATATAAAGCTATGTCAAACCCAGAGCTGTTGGACATGCTACACCTAAAGAAATCCCAATCCCTCCGAGCTACACACTCTAGGGACCTAAACCTTGTCACCACAATAAACAGGACACGCTGGAGGGGATAGATTCCTGTCCCAGAGACTTCCTATACTCTGGAACAAGCTACCCATCTATGTCAAGCAAAGTTCTTCATTAGCACTCTTCAAGAAAAATCTTGAGTGGATGGGAAATAGGAAATACACCCTGGGGATCACTTCTGTGTCTCTGCTGGACAGTGGCACAGGAAAATAACTTTCTTGGGTGGCGTAAGCTATGGAACCTTGCTGGCTAGGCTTACGTAGGCCCTTGGGCTGATAGCCTAGTACCTACCTATGAACCTATAAGAAGTGTAAATATAATGACATTCAAATAAAACCATAAATAAATTGGCATACATGGGGGCAAAGTCTGCCCCCATGGCCGTATCTTGAAGTTGTTTATATATCTGCTCATTAAATTCAAACATATTGTTATTTAAACAAAACCTAGCCAATTCTAAAATGTAGTGTTTTTGGAGTATTCCCTAGGAAATATAATAATGCTTCCATACCATGTGTATGTTTAATACTTGTATACAAGCTTACCACATCTACAGCTATAAAATGCATGCTACTAGTCAATTTTGTTTTTTTCTATAAAATCAAACACCTCTCTAATATATGATGACAGCTTAACAACTTCAGTCAGTAAATAATTATGTAGAGAAAACATGACATATTGAGTAAAATAATCACAAGCTGATACAATAGGGTGGCCTGGTGGGTCATGTGATCTTTTATGAATTTTTGGTACACATAGTCCAGTTTTGGTATTTAATTTATATTGCATATCTTCAAAAGAAAAATATCTTGCTCTCAGACCTTTGTTCAGCATTTCCTTATATCAACCAGTGCCTTATTGTAAACTTCTAACTCTATCATCTCATATACTTTATTATTTAGATGCTCATAACACATTCTTAGATACTGGGTAAAGTGTAAGATCACTAACTTACCTCCTTTGTCTGCTGGTTTAATTACTAACTCTATTTTGACTTAAACTTGGCAAACTTTGCCATTCACTTTTGTTCAGATTACACTGAATTTGCTTTCTACTACTATTAAATAATTTCAATTATTTTTTCCACACTATAGTTTAATAATGATGAAAATGTATATTTTTAATATACATTTTAATATTTATATATTTATACTATTGTCTTTTAAAGAATATGTTATAAAATATTTCAGATTTGTAGACAATTTAATTTTCATTTGTAATGGGAGACATGAAAATGTGGGTGATTTATACAAAGCTTGCACAAGAATAGATTTGGAATTTGTTTTGATGGCCTTCAGGAACGTTTTAGATATTACATTAGAAAACTTGAATGAAGGTATGATAAAGACTAAGATTTTTTAGGAAATTTGAGCAATGTAATTAATTTTACATGGACAAAGTTGCCACACCCTGAAATCTATACATTTTAATAAATTTTTGAGAATAAAAATGCTGTGCAGTGATGAGTGTCAACAGGAAATAGGAGATGCCAGTCAGATGTTTTTGAATAGGGGACATGAAAGAAATATTGTATGTGAAGGTATTAGAAAAGTAATATGAAGGCCAAAAGTGTTATGGTCAAAGTGGGAGAAAAGGATTAATAAGGAAGGGGAATGTAATTGAAAAGCAGGAACAGATATTTTTTGTAACAAAATATACTTTATTTTCTGAGAAGTTGATTAGTCTTATTAGATAATAATGGGATGTTCTGGGGAAATGCAAAAACCTGAATTTCAACAGTAGTAATCGACCCTGTATCTCATTTATGAGAGGTAGGAGTGTTAAAGATAGGGTAGTACATGGGAAGTTTAGCCTTCCTGAGGTGAAGAGTGGAGAAGAACTAGAGTTAAGTCACTTTCCCTTGTGGAAGGTGCACATGTTGTGAATTTACAGTACTTTCCCAGACATTAACAGAAGTTTCAAGCAAAAGGTGTTTTAATTGTACAGCTGAGGGAGTCGTATACGGGTTGAGGTGTCTATATAAGAAATTTTATATAGGGGAAAGTAAAATAAATTTTTCAATGAGATTGAAAGAACACATTTGATGCAATAAAAAAGGAAAGATAGAAAGTCCTATAGTCCTTCATTTCCAGAAGTATCATAATATTAACCTATTAGGTTTATAAGGAACTATTTTACAACAGGTGAATAAGGAATATCTTGGTACAGGTGATATAAAAAATAGATGAAGAAGGCAGGAATCAATTTTTATTTTGAAATGTGGCACTTTGTCCCCAAAAGGTCTTGATAAAGAATGTCATTGGAAGTGTTTTTTGTGGGTTCCTATTAGAAGACCGAAGACGCATTCTTTCGAATGCGTCTTGGTCGAACTTAAAAGACAGAATATCGAAGCAGCTTTTAAGGGAATTCTTTCCCTGGGATAGAATTCGCTTGGCCGCTTTGTTACTTTGCCTTTTTCGGCACTGTAGTGCGGTCTCTAGGAGTTGGTATATTTAAGTAGGGTGTGTGTGTGTGGGGTGAAGCTCCCCACTTAATGTAATGTTTAAAGTGTTTTCTTTTTTCTTTTCTTTTTTTTTTTTTTTTGGGAACAGCGATTTTTTTCCCTTGGAAAAAAAATCGCTGTTCTGACTTCGACTTTACTTTGTTTTACATAGTTAGGGTTGATTAATCACCCTTTGCTTTTTTAAGCGTTCAGTGATCTAATATAGACCCTTTTTTGCAATGGATTTTTAATTAGTTATTTTTAATTGTTTATTTAGTTAATTGCGTAATGGATATGTGTATATAAGAGATCTGTGGGTAGATGGAAGCATGGGCTTAACTGCTGAGGCTCTAAGAGATTTTATTCTTGCAATTTTTGTTTTAATAAAGTTAATGTTTTAATCAGTTCACTGGCTTCTTGACTCTTGTGGTTGAAACCTTCCAGGCTGTTTCCTGGCACTAACTGGAAGCATACTCTGTAAAGGCTTAACTTCTGAGGCTCTAAGAGATTTTATTCTTGCAATTTTTGTTTTAATAAAGTTAATGTTTTAATCAGTTCACTGGCTTCATGACTCTTGTGGTTGAAACCTTACAAGCTGTTTCCTGGCACTAATGTTCTCCCCAGTGACAAGGACAGTTGAACGTAGGACATTAGTACGAAATTGTATACTTCCTCCACTTTTCCTTTCAGAGCCATTAACTACCAAACTCAAATTGCTACAGTCCCTATGCAAGACGATCACAGAGCCCCAGACACCTGAATCAAAACATGTGCAATCTGTAGTATCTCAGGCTTCACGAATAGCCAGGAACAGTGTAAAATGCAGTTATGTTGTGGATGTCTCTCTCAGGGAATCTGATACTGGCTGAGTGATTAGGCGGTATGCCTGGTTGAGAGACCATCCTATTCCAGAAGATTTCAAGTCAAAAATTCTACATTCCCCATGGATAGCAACTTTCTTTTTGGCTCAGAAGCTGATAGTTTTTTCAAGACTTTGTCTTGCCCTATTCCTGCAATGAAAGAATGTTGTCAGATTCCTTTTTCTACAGTCCACAGGTACCATAGAAATTATCCAGCAAAATCTACCAACTTTGCCAAGCGAGCTCCTAGAACACCCCATAGACAAAGGAGAATTCTTAAGAAAAGATCCCAGGTAAAACTTTGTGGAATAGTCTTCCTGGGAAACCTCAGTTTGGTAGTAGGCCACTGTGGCTGTATTCCACCCATCCCCTTTCAAAACCCAACTCCTCCATCACTTTTTCAAAAAGACTCTCTCCCTCCCATTCTAGCAGGCAATAACCTCGGACAAATGTGTCCTAAGAATTGTCAAGGAGGGTTATGCTAGACCCTATTCTGAAAGACTTACTGGCTCAGGGAACCATAGAAGTAGTTGTCATCCTTTTTAGGAAACAGGCTTTACTCAAGGATCGTTCTTGTCCCAAGGAAAAAAAGGGTAGATTGATACCTATTCTGGCCCTCTCCCAGCTAAACACCTTCCTGAGCATTTCCTCTTTCAGAATGATGTGTTAAACACTTCTACCCTTCATGTTTCCTCAGGCCTTCCTGGTATCCTTAGACCTAAAGGATGCTTGTCTGCATATTCCCATCTGTCTTCATGCAAAAAATTTCTCTGGTTCTTTACTGGGTCATCACATTTACAGTTTACTGTTGTGCCCATTGGTCTTTCTGCAGCTCCAAGGGTTTTCACAAAGTGTCTGTTCCCCCATGATGACTTTCTCCTGCACCCAGGGCTTACAGATCTTCCCTTTTCTGGATGACCTACTACTACAAGATTTATCCAGTGACACACTCCTCAAGCATCTTCATTACAGTTTCTGACTATTAAAGTATTCCTTCCCTCCCACCTTATCCCCCTTCTCTTTTCTCTCCCTTTTGGCACATATATTATGCCTTACACACACAGGCACACGCACATTACCCCAGGGTATGTGGGAGTCAGCTTGCATACCCTTTTAAGTTTAGCCCCCTCCTGGCTGACTTGGTCTCCATCAGATTTCTTCAGGCTGCTGCTGGCTTGGAGACAGTCTGAGGATCTCGCATGTACGTCTAGTTTTATACCCCTACACCAGTGAGCTGAGGTCATCATCTGGATGTATGCCCTAGGAAGATAAAGCTTTGGTACCACATCTAGACGTCAGTGAGCTATAACCTCTCCGATGTTGTTCGTGTTTCATTGTTGCAGTCTTCACATTTGGGTTATCCCTGCCAGGGTAGCCCTCAGTTGGCCCGAATACCAGAGGCTTAGTATTTCTGCATCAGTTGCCGTCGCTCCAGGACTGATGACAGGTCATCAGTGGTATAAAATAAGGCAACTGACGTCATTACATCACTCTTTCTTGCCGAGGAGCCCGAAGCAGAAGCAGTTTGCATGGGTGCCGGTCGGCTGCTAACTGAGTTTTCGTTTCCGAAATGAAGTTGAAGTCTTCGAAAGCTAAGTACCTCGTTGGGGCTCCTCTTTTCTTGCTCTAACCAATGTCAGAAAAAGTTAACAATTGTCTCGCCTGTGGAAAGCAAATACCACACCGAGACTTTCATTCTTACTGCATCATTTGCTTAGGCCCAGACCATGGCGTTCCCCCGCTGTCGCTTTTGTGCTTTGTTCAATGCCAGAACTATACATAAGACCCTTATTGTAGCTAGATACTTTCGCTCTCAGTCCTCTAATTCCAGTATGGTTTTGGTAAGCCATCTGACAGCAGATCTTCTGAAAAAAAGTAAGGATAAAGACAGAGGCACATGTCCAAAACTACCAACAATGCTTCCGTTAAGCTAGTCGTCGTTCTCCAGTCCTCAGTGAGGAGCTTTCACAGCCCCTGATGCCTGCTTCTGTGGATTCACAGGTCGCTACCGAGACCCTTTCGGAGTCTGGTATGCCACGAGACTCTTAATCGACTAAGGATCCTGCAGATATCTCTACCTTGGATGGGTCCGGAGCCGCTGAGCAGGCACCGGCTTCCAAGGAAGTACTTCGCCCTACTGATTCTTACCTCAGACTGACTACTTCTTTCGTGTCTACCATTCTTTCAAAAACTACCGAGTTTCTAAGGCCCAGGGTATGAACCACACCCAAAAAACCGACGATGCAATCTCAGGCACCTGCTTCCTTGCCTCAGTCTCAAATGCTTAAAATGGTGGAAGACCTTATAATGCTTATCAGGGGAAGCCAGGCTACCCCTTCCCAAAGAAAGACATTTGTCCTCAGTAGTTTTATCTGAACAGGGGTCCGATGACTCTGATGCATTTGAATATGAAGGCATGCAGCCCCTCTCTGCTTATGAGGATTCTGATGCAGAGGAAATCCATTCCTTCAGTTTCTCCACCCAAGGACTTTTCCTTTGGGGAAACCCTGCATACTTTAAGGGAGCATTTCCAATGGGAATGTCAGGACTACTCTGTCTAAAAAGAGACTCAGGGAATTCTTGGATCTTCCACAGCACAGACCGCTGGCCATTCTTCCTGTCCTGAATGTTGTGTATGATGGTTTTATGGAGTCCAGTTTGACTCCTGATACCCTCCCTCCTGCTCCCAGGAAACCTGACCGGTACTGTAGAGTCCCTGACTATCTCAAATTTATCTTCATAAATCCTACTGTTGACCCCGAGGTTATTTCTCAGGGGCCTAAAGGAATTAAAGCAACTTCTGCTAAGAATCCCACCCCCTCAGACAGGGATTCCCGAGCATTAGACAGATGGAGTAAAAAAGTATACACCTCTGCTACTCTTGCTGTTAGAGCTCTAAATTATCAGTTCCATATGCTAAAATATCAGCAACATACCGTGGAATTCCTCAAACAAAAAATATCATCTTTTGCAAGAGTTAATGCATTCTGAAAGTCAAGTAACTAAGCACATGTTACAGTGTGGTTTTTGATGCCCTAGAAGCATCTCGCAGGGCAGCAGTCACTGGTTCTGTCCTTAGAAGGCATGCTTGGCTTAAGGAACAGCTCTTGCCAGACCATGTCAAATCCAAATTATTGGACGCACCCTTGCACAAAGACAACTTATTTGGCACCAAGCAGAGGAGGTTTCAAAAAAGATGGAAGAAAAAGCTAAATCTATGCAGACAGTTAAGGATTTCTTGCAGGTCCAGCCACCCAGTTTCAGTAGGCATTGCCCCTCCAAGCACTGGTCCTTTCCTGTCCCCTTCAGGTCAGCTGAGCCCAGACCCTGGGGAAGCAGGTCCCCCAGACAACAGCCCCAGGGAATGCAACGATCTAAGCAATGGAGTTACTCCTCTTCAATATCAGGGAGTGCTAAGCCACCCCCTCATGGTAAGAACTTACAATGACTTTCCACTTCCACCCCCTCCCCCTGCCCACCTGCTCTTGCCCCTAGAAGGAAGACTCTCCTTCCACACAAGCACCTGGGTCACTATTACCAACAACTGATGGGTCCTCAACATAGTGTCCCAGGGATACAAATTTTATTTTCAGACTCTACCAACCCCAAAAGGGTTCCCAGATCTTCCCCAATCCAGTGGGCAGAGGCCAAAAAGCAAGTCCTTTTCCTGCACTCGAGGACAATAGAGCACATTCCTGCAGAACAGATAGGCTAAGGTTTCTCCTCCAGACTCTTTCTTGTACCCAGAAAAAAGGGCAGCTGGCACCCCATCCTTGATCTATCCATTCTAAGCACCTTTCTGGTGATACCAAAATTCAAAATGCACACCCTCCATCAACGTCTACCTATGCACTCCAAGGATGCTTGGTTAGCCACCCTAGACATAAGAGGCCTACCTACACATCCCCATTGGGGAATCATACAGAAAATATCTGCGTTTCAGGGCAGGATCACTGCACTTTCAGTTCTCTGAGCTTCCCTTTGGCTTATCCCACTGCTCCCAGAGTTTTCACAAAATGTCTGACTCCCACCATTGTTTTTTGCAGGCAAAGAAATATTCAAATTTACCCTTACTTAGATGACTGCATGATTCAGGCAGACAGTTAGGAAAAGCTGCTGAAGCACCTGGCCTTTGTAAAGGACCTGCTGACCTCCGTGGGGTATACTATCAACGAAAAGAAATCCAAATTTGTACCCACCCAAAAAATTATATTCCTGGGAGCAAGCCTGGACACAGCATCCCAGATGGCATTCCTTACACCAGAAAAACAAACCTACCTGACAGCCTACTTCTCTCAACTAGCCACCAGACCCCAGTTATCCGCAAGGAAAATCTTGCAAGCTCTGGGGTTTATGGCTTCTTGCATTCTACTCATTCCATATGCCAGATTGCATATGAGGAAACTACAGTGGTACCTAAAAGTCTTTGGTGTCAACACACTCAAGACTGGAAACTCTTATACCAGTGATGCCTTGTTTAAGGAAAGGTTTTCTTTGGTGGGCAGCAGCATGCTACCACAACAAGGGACTACCCTTCTCACAACCCCATGCCACCCAGACCCTCACCACAGATGCATCAGACTTTGCCTGGGGTGCACACCTGGATGGTAGGTGCATACAGGGCCAATGCACAGCCCACATCAAATACATCTGCACATCAACCAAAAATAAATGTTGGCTGTCCAGCATGCACTGACAACTTTCAGACCCCCCTACTCTCCCTGGGGGCTGTACTGATCAAAACAGACAACACCACTGTGATGTGGTATATCAACAAGCAGGGAGGGACTCACTCATACCCTCTGTGCAGGCTCGCCATGACCCTTTGGCACACTGCCTTAGCCATGCAACTACACCTGTTAGCACAGTTCCTGCCGGGCTCTCTAAACTCTCTGGCAGACAACTTAAGCAGAAATCTTCTGGACTCACACGTGTGGTAGCCAGGCCACACAACCTTCACCCTTGTAACCCAGAAGTGGGGCACCCCAGAGGTTGACCTATTTGCTTCCCACTCCAACCATTAGCTCATTAAATTCTGCACCAGGGAACCTCACTGCAAGACCTGGAAAGTGGATGCTCTGTCCTTCTAGTGGGTCGACCTTTCGGTCTATGCATTACCCCCTCTACCGCTCATTACAAGGGTGCTGCTCAAAATAAAGGAGGAAAAACTGAGGACAATCCTGATTTCCCCAGACTGGCCACGCCAGCACTGGTACCCACTGCTGTGCAGCCTGTTACCTCTGCCACATGGCATCTCCTTCAGATCCCAACACTCCTGACCCAGAAGGATGGAGAATTCATGCATCCCCAATTGCAGACCCTCAATCTAGCAGCCTGGCTTATTCCCTGATCACTGCACAAGCTGCCAATCTCAGCAAACAAGTTCTAAATGTTCTACGTGAGGCCAGACGCCCTAGCACTAGAACATCTTATGCTGACAAGTGGAAAAGGTTTTGCACCTGGATCCAGGCTAAGGGAGCCGGGACAGCACAGCCCTCCCTACCATCCTGGATTACCTTGCTGACCTACTACATAGGGGTCTATCCTTTTCTTCTATTAAAATTCACACCCCTGCCATCTCTGCTCATTTCAGCACAGAGCCACATCTTTTCTCTCACCCTGTCATCAAACAGTTCCTAAGAGGTGCTAACAACCTGAGGCCACCCAGAAGACCACCTACCCCAGCTTGGGACCTAAACTTTGTGTTGGAAAAGCTCACCCTGCCCCCCTTTGAACCAGCAGCTTCAGCAGAGTTAAAAGTTTATCTCTTGGAAGACAGCCTTGCTTCTGGACATCACTTCAACAAGAAGAGTAACTGAGCTACAAGCAGTAATGGCTGTAGATCCCTTCATCATTTTTCATGCTGACAGGGTCTCCCTCAGGACTAACCCATCCTTCATGCCAAAAGTGGTGTCCAGTGTGGCTCTCAACCAATCCATTCATTTGCCCACCTTTTTCCCTAACCCACGAAAACAAGGGGGAAAGGATTCTGCACTCTCTAGATGTGCACAGACAGCTCAGATTCTACCTAGACAGGACTAAATCATTTAGAAAGACTGATCAATTGTTAGTCAGCTTTGCTGCAGAAGCAGAGGACAAGGCCATATTCAAACAAACCATTTCCAAATGGATAGCACACTGCATCCATTTCTGCTACAAGCAACACGGGAAACCTCCCCCCAAGCGGGTCAGGACACATTCTACCAGAGCAACCTTCACTTACGCATCTTTCCAGAGGGGTCCCCACCAGGGACATCCAAGAGGCTGCAACATGGACATCTGTTCATACCTTCACCAAGCATTTTCACCTGCCTATCTTCTCCAAATTCAGGGCAGGCTTTGCCACCGCAGTCTTGCAGGGCATCCTAGCCAGCTCCCAGTCTTCTTTACTGCCTCCACCCTTTTCTTCAGCTTTGGGAATCAACCCAGATGTGATGACTGCAACAGTGAAACATGAAGAACATAGTACAGTTGTGTGCACTTACCATAAATGTAGATGTTTGAGTGTATTCACTGTTGCAGTCCTGGTTTCCCTCCCTCCATCCCCCTTGTCTCTCTCTAAATATCTCTCTCTCTTTCCTTACAAGGAATTTTTGGTATTTACTTTCTACTAGTGGTGTTCTTCCACCATAACCTAGTTCCCTCTTGGAGGCTCCTGACAGGGTAAGAAAAACTGATGTAATGACGTTGGCTGCCTTATTTTATACCACCGACGACCTGACGTCAGTCCTGGAGCGACGGCAACCAATGCAGAAATGCTAAGCCTCTGGTATTCAGGCCGACTAAGGGCTACCATGGCAGGGAAAACCCAAATGTGATGACTGCAACAGTGAATAAACTCGAACATCTACATTTATGCTAAGTGTACACAACTTTACTTTATGAATACTGCAACAGTGATCAGTAGGACATCTACTCTTATACTAAGTTCTTACACAACTGTACTATCTCTGCTGATTGTTACTGTTCATTATTCTTTTATTAATCTTTCTAGATTTATATCTTGCTACCATTCTGTGGGTTGGTGGATGTTGACCCACATCCTTGAGATGGGCTTCCTTTCTTTTTCCTTCCTCCGTGTAGCTCCTGACTTGTGACAGTTGAAGGGAAGGAGAGTCGTTTGTAGTCTACTATGTTTCAGAGCCATTGGAATCTGCCAGATAAATACTTCCACCTCAGTGTTGAGCAGAGGGACAGTATTCCTAGCTCTGCAGACTATGGAAGTTAGCCTGTCCTTGTGAGACAGTCAGAAGCCTGTATGCTGTCTAAGTGAGGGAAGCAATCCCTGTGCTCAAATATGCCAACCTCTGGGGCATTTGATTAATATTTTATTCCCTTGGGTAATTGTGTCTTATTTGACACCTTGAGACACAGATGAAGCATTCTGGAGTTTAGGTTTTATCACAGCAGAGTTTCAGCTATTCAGAAGCAAGTAATCAAGAGGTTGAGCTGTTTGCTGCTCCTGAGAGTGCAATGTTGATGATTTTGTTTTCTTCTCAAGGCTTCAAGGAGTGAGTTTTAGATGTGCTGCCCAAAGTTACCCAAGACCCATGTTCACACTCTTTCCCTTAGTGAGTTGTAGGAGCATTGATCTCGATCATTTGGTCTGAGGGCTGGGCTCTAGCAGTTCTGCAAGATCACATCTTCAGCATTAAATTGTAGTTGTTTCATTATTTTCTGTTCAGCTACTCAGGCATTTAAAGTGGGATCTTGGAGGTATTAAGGACTGCTAGGAAGCTTTCATCTCTGATCTATCACAAGGCCAATTGGAAAAGATTTTTTGATTTTATGAAAGTGCCTCTCCTTGTTCAATCCAGTGATGCAAGTCTTGTTTGCCTTTTCATTGTGAGGCATCTTTGAAGTATTCATTTAGTCCACCTTCAAGGTGCACATGTCAGCAGTCTCAGCAAATCCAGTTTTTCTGGAAGTCTGGATTATAGGCCATCATAGACTACTAAAATACTTTTAGAAGGAGATTGTTCAGCTATGGCCATTGGTGACAAATCTTTTTTCACATTGTGAGCTGAACTTTGACTGACATAATCATGTTTGCCTTTCAAACCATGTGGTGTGAGAGACCTGACATTTTTGTCCTGGAAGATGTTCCTCCAGGTGGCCATTACTTGTACTAAGGAATTTTCAGGCTCCAATGTATGACGAAGCCTTTCTTCATCTTCCATAGGAACCAGGTACTACTGAAGAATGCTAAAATTTTTGTACTGGGATAGTTTCTTAACTTAACGGAATTAATTCACTTGTGTTGTGGCATTCTGAAGTGCTTAAAACAAGAACAAATATGCCCTTCATATCCTGTAGGCTTTTCTGTTAGTTACTGTTCTCCCATGATGTCCAGAATCACAGGCAGATGGTACAGTTTAATTATTTCCTTTATTCGTGGCAGAGAATATATGATATTAACATTACAGAGCACATCTCTATGGAGCATCAAGGGCTTTGTCTTTTCAGTGGCTGACTAATAGGCTCTTGGCCAGTTTGTTTATAGGACATTCTACCACTGGGGGTATCTGTCTGTAATGCATGTTTTCGGGAGTTTGTCTGTGACTGAAGTCTTTGTCATGGTCACCTAGTTTTTAGTGCGCAATTGAGTACAGTCTCAACTTTCACTCCAGGAACAGGCTGTCTTTTTAGAGGATTGCTCTTTAAGACATTCTTTCTTGAAACCCCCCTACCATTCATGCTCCATCCATCACTTTGGGGTATTTTTGGGACAGTGCTTAGTGTTCTGGTTAAATGTTCAAGGCACAGCGAATTGTCTGTTAAAATGTGCTATAACGGATGCAGTTGTTCACATTATGAGTTGATCTTTATGACGGTTTTCTGTGATGCATTCATTATTGTTCTTTACCATTCCTGTTGCACGTTATGCAGGGCCTACTTAAACTTCAAATTTAAGTTTCCCTAACCTTTTCAGATTGTGTTTTCTTGCAAACACACCTTTTTGAATAAAGCTCAATAAATGGGAATCTAATTTTGAGAGTTCTCCTTAGTGTATTGATTTAGGATATCCTCTCCTGCAGTTTCCTTGACATCAAAGCAGTTATTTTGGTCACCACTGCTAGGACTAGGTGGTAGTTAATTCACAGCTATGTTTATGATTAGAGTTGTTAATGCTTTTCTGTTTAACAGCATGTGCTTGCCCTTAGAAGCTATAATAGCTTCTTTGTGGTTTTGCTGTTGCAGCTAGCATATTTGACCACATATACTATGGTCGTGGTGCCCCTCTGTCATGAGGTTTTGTCTGTGTAATTTAGAAAATGACTGTGTACCTGTAGTGCACTGCAGGTTCCACAGTGTCATGTTCACTGCTTCAGCTGCTATGGGTTCAGTGCTGGATTTTTCCCTGGACTTGAGTGGCATCACTGCGTTTGTTCTAGTTGCCATTTATCTAACAAAAAAGCTAGGATTTTCAATGTTTCTGTGCCAGTGGTGAAAAGATTTAGTGAAGTCTTAGTGCATCTTTGGCCACTTGAAGGGAATGTTTTTTGTTACAAGTCTTTGTGTCAAACTGCTTTTTTCCTTGTGCCACTTAGCTGTCTTAAATGTAGGAGCTACTTTTTTTGCTGTGTATTTAAGTACTCTCCTGTAAGAAAGAGACTTTTGATTACTACTTGCTTCAGTTCCCAGCCCTTCAACATTCCAAAGGCATGCAGTAGGTATGCTGTAAACACTAAATTGGCCATAGGTGAGAGTGCGTTTGTGCGTGTGGTGTGGAAGAACATGGGCTCTTGATTGCCACTGTTGATGTGACACCCAGACCCCATGTGCAAAAATGAGAAAGGGGTTTATGGAGGGATGATCTAAAAATAGATGTGTGATATACCTATATATGTGTATATACACTACATAGCTGTGGTCATGCATGTTTCAGCCTTCTTATGGCCTCGTAGGCACAGGATAAGTGGATTGTTTGGCTAATGTTTGGAAACACAGGGTTATCATACCCAGCTGATGTCCATAACCATTAGGGTGTCTGCAAAATATAAGAAAATAATGAGCCAGCAGCTGTATGCTGTAACAAATATAAAGATATATTTATTAAGTTACATGAAAAAGAACAGACCTGTTTTGGCTAGAATAATTTCATAGCCTTCATCAGTGTTAAAAACAGAATCATTCATTTGTTCCTTTTGTACAATAGTACAAATTAATTACATACCATGATTGGTTACCTCATAAATATTCATTTAATCCGGGTGGGAAAAGTCCACCCAGTTTGATGATCCATTTTTTCTCTTTAATGTCCAAAGTAGAGTGCCGTCCTGCTTGGTTTGATCTGTCAATCATAAAGTTGAATGAAGCTGTGGGGTGTTTGATGGTGTGCTTATACAGAGCATTGCTAGTTCTCGTATGTTTAATATCACTTAGATGCTCAGGGATCCACAATCTAAGTGGCCTGGATGTCTGTCCTACATAAAATGCAGAGCAACTGCATGAGGCAAAGTAAACTAGCCAGTCACTGCTACAATTAGCAAAGAATTCAATGTCAAAAACCACACCACAATTCCTACTAGAGAATTGTTTGGACTTGGTGACCCTGTTACAGTGGCTGCAGTGACCACAGGGCATGCATCCAGTCAATCTGTCCCTTAAAAATGTTGTTTGAATACTATCTGTGAAGGTGGACATATGAGGCCATTTGTTAATAATTCAAATGTAAACCCAGGTTCTTGCCTTTACAAAATGACAAATGACATGTATCCCCAAGATATTGTGATAAGGTATTGTCAGCCAGTAGTATGTTCCAGTGTCTCCGTACACTATCCATCAGAGTATTGGTATTCCTGCCATATGTAGTTGTAAAAACGTATGAAATTGCCAGTGCCTTGATGCTTCTCCTTATATTTAAGTAGATCCTCCCTATTGAGGGTAGCAACATAATTACTGGCTCATAGGACATAACCCATCTTATAACCCCTTTCACGAAACCTGTTAAGATACTTTTGAAAGACCTCGAAAGAGGAATCCTGTGAGCAGATAAGCCTCATCCTGATAAATTGGGATTTGGGTATGTTTCTAATAATATGGGGAGGATGAAAGTTGGATGTGTGGAGTAGGGAATTATATTGTGGGTATTTACGGAAAACTTCAGTACGTAATGTATAATCTTCATTTCTACTGACCAGAACATCTAAATAAGTAATGTGTAATAAGTAATGTGTTCCGTATGGTAGTTCACCATAAACTGAAGACCCCATTTGTTGTCATTTAAATACCCCACGAATTCCATGAGATAGTCCACATCTGACCTCCACACCATCCAGCAATCTTCCAGATATCTCCTCCATATGTCCATTTCACCCAAATAGATGTTGTCACATCATAAATAATGTGTTCCTCAACATATGCCATAAAGAGGTCTGCATAAATGCGGCAAAAGATGCCCCCATAGCTGTTCCCTGCTCCTGCCAGTGCATTGACTTTGGTAGAAAAAAACATTTTTGGATAACACATGTTCCATTCAGTAAATCAGGAAGGTGTTAGACAGGTTTGTACAAATTGGATTTGGATAACCAATACTCAATTGTGTTGAGGCCTGCCCAATGTGGAATGTTTGTATAAAGTGCACAAACATCTAATGTACAAAGGAGCCAACCCTCCTCAAGTTGCATCTCAGAAACAATGCCCAAAAACTCCGTAGTGTCCTGAATCCTGGATCTAACCCATTTCAACAAAGGCTGAAGATGTATCGTAAGGAATTGGGATAAATGTTCAGTTAGTGAACCATTCCCAGAAACAATGGGTCTGCCAGGTGGATTGAGGGGATCCTTGTGGATTTTAAGAAGGAAGTATATGTGTTCCCTGCAAGAGTCCGATACTGTGAGATGGTATTTAGTTTTATCAGTAATAATGCCCTCCTGCAGTGCTGACCCTAAAAATTGATATATTTGTTTTTTAAACATAAATATGGGGTCCAAAGGCATTTTGGTGTAATATCTACCATCTGTCAGCTGTTTCTGTGCGTCGGCATCATATTGTTGCTAATTCATAACTACCACAGCCCCTCCCTTATCAGCAGAAAGAATCACCAATTCCTTGTCGATTAGCACACGAGGGCTGTCCATGTCAGTCTTTGAGAGGTTGTTTGCATTAACATTAGTTCCCCTGAAGTTGAAATGTAGATCTTTGAGCACACAGGATTGAAAACGATGAACAATGTGGTGCATCGGTGATACAAAACTAGATTTGTGACATGTAAATATTGTATCAGAGTCAACACTGGAAACATTATCATGAAAATGCAACTTAAGGTTCAGTAATCTACAAAATGCCATAACATCTTGTGCTTAAAAAAAAAAACGGGAATAAAACTAAGACCTTTATTAAGCAAAGATACCTGGGTTTCAGTCAAAACTACATTTGAGATATTCAGCACATTGGTCTTGTTACATTCAATCATTTTTTTCATAAGGAGTTCCAATAACCCCTCCATGCTGCTTATTTTTTTGTGCTTCCGTCCTGCTCTTTTGTACGACCTAAAGGGGCAACAATATTTCTTTTGGGGGTGGGTGAGTCTGGTGTCTGCTGCATGTCCAGGTCTGTGCCTGATGATGAATCTGTCCCTGATGAATCCGTATACAAACCTTGTTTAAGTATAGATCTGGGGCGTTTACATTTAGTAGTTTGACTGGTCTTACTGGTGCCCCCCTCAAACCTCGCATGCCTATTATGACTAAATGGATTCCCCTTTTCATAATCTGATTGGTCACATTGGAATTTACGGACCTTTTTGTCCCGTAGTTGTTGTTCAAGGCCCAAAAGTTCTGTACTTAGTTTAAGATATGCAGTATAGAAGGGCTGACCCTCCTAGACCTTAGTCCCCTCACATAATTTAGTAATGTTGAAAATCTCCCTGTCTATTGTACGTTCGTGGTATCTGGCTAATACTTCAACAAATGCCATATATGTTTGCTGTTGTATACTTGACCATTCCTTAGCTAATTCATCATTTATATCACTAACCAGAGGCTGTATCTTCTCTCTGACCTCTAGGAGATATACCCTTAGCTGTATAGGCTTTGAAAAGTTTGCAGTGCCAGATGTACAATCTTGGGGAATCTCATGTTTTTTGTTCAGTTGCTGGAATAAAGCTTCACATTGGTTCTCTGGAGTGTAAAGGTCAGAGTATTATTCTCAACTTTATTAACATTACCAAGTCCAAATATACCCAAATCCTCCCTATCAGAGGATAGTCCTGCTAAGATCCTGGTTAGATCCATCATCAAATGGTACTCTCTTAGTAATAGAAATAAACAACTATATAGGTTGCAACCAATTGCAAAAAAATTGGTCTGATCAAACCAGCAACCAAAAATCAAACAACTTATCAAGGGACCAAAGATATCAAAGATGATAAATGTTCGTATTAGTATTGGACAATGATAGCCCTTGTCAAAAAATACCCACCGAAGGGTTAATCAGTAGGGATTGACAATGCTACGTCCATAGAATGGAAAATATACCAGCAACCCAATGTATATCAAACGTCCTTGCAGTGCTATAGATAGTAAAAAATATCAGTGTTGGTTCCCCCAAAGTGTGTTCTGACAAACCGCAAAAGTGCTGCTATTAAAAAAAAAAAATCTGTTCTCCATGCAATGCCACGTCCACATAAACCATAAAACCAATTCTGGTCAGTCAATAGAATATGTATTTGGTGTGGACAGTAATGGCCCTTGCATTCATGCAGTATCTAACTACGATTGCAAAAAGCAACAAAAAGTAAACTAGAACCACAAGTAGGAGCAATCAGTCCAAATGTTTGATCAATCAAGCGCACTGCGCCCAGTCAAAATGTTGTTGGTAACTCAGGTTGGTGATAGATCAAATAGTAAATCTACAATTACAACAAAGCACCCTTAAAAAACATATGTAACAAATAATGAAAAATTTCCAAAGACATAACTAACAGTGTACCATAGATTAGGATAATACACCTAGAATTGTTGGAATTGGCATTAAGCCCCAAAAAACATCAACTTCCACTAAAAACAGGAAGTGGATATTGAGCTATTGTTATTCCTGGTTAAAGATAATAATCCCATATAATACAATGCTGTTATATTAAAAGATCAGATAAAAAAACAAAAATCTTTCAAGTTAGAACCTGTGAAAAAAGGTTATGGGCCCTCCTGAACAGTATACAGCACAGATAAGCAGAACTCTGTTGTAGTCACTGTTAAACATTCACCATCCCAACAATATTGGCTTAATGTCCAAAATATATATGGTTGAGATCACTAGCTAGAAGCCACTCTATAAATATAGGATAAATCAGCTTAGATAATCCAAGATGGCCATAAGTCATGACAGAATGCAGCTAATATACATAATATACCGCTACCATTGTCGCCATACAAAATAAATCCCTTTGAGTAAAATTTCCACCCAGCACAGTTATATATACCAAAAAGTACATCCACAGTCCAAATGGTTGTAGTAGTAGCACCAATCCACGATATCCAATAAAACTCCACAATGTCCTCACAAGCCCATTAGATGACTGCTACACCCAGAAAGGGAAATATAAATATAGATACAATGCTGGATGGTTTAGCTCCTAGTTGTGAAGTAGTTTGATCAAAACAAACAGCTGAATAATAGTTTCTTAGTCGTAAATTCAATAAACCAAAAAATATAAAGCAGCCATGTAATTAAAAGGAAAACAACCGTAAATGATGAGTAGCCACTTCTTATGTTAATATATTAGTATCAACCACCACAATGATACACCTCCGAGTAAAGTTCACAACACGGAGAAGTGGTTTTGAAAAAATAGCATACACCTGTGTCCAGAAAGTAATGAAAAGAAAGTTACCAATGTTCCATGTTTGCCTCAATAAGCATCCCAGACCATTGAATCCCGCAAGCTGAACACCAAGCTGTAAATGCATGTTAACTTCATCCAAAATGGCAGTAGACCACAACGGAATACAGATGTCATGCATATCCAGAACATTGTCGCCCAAATGGAACACTTCACAAATCCAGTTTCCACCTGATCCGGACAAAAATAAACATACACAGTCAAACAACACTTTCAGGGGACAGATTGACTGGATGCATGCCCTGTGGTCACTGCAGCCACTGTAATAAGGTCACCAAGCCCAAACAATTCTTTAGTAGGAATTGTGCTGTTGTTTTTGACATTGAATTCTTTGCTAATTGTAGCAGTGACTGGCTAGTTTACTTGGCGTCATGCAGTTGCTCTGCATTTTATATAGGACAGACATCCAGGCCACTTAGATTGCGGATTTCTGAGCATCTAAGTGATATTAAACATAAGAGAACTAGCAATGCTCTGTATAAGCACACCATCAAACACCCCACAGCTTCATTCAACTTTGATTATTGACAGAATTTTGGGTGACAGATCAAACAAAGCGGGATGGCACTCTACTTTGGATATTAAAGAGAAAAAATGGATCATCAAACTGGGTGGACTTTTCCCACCCGGATTAAATGAATATTTATGAGGTAACCAATCACAGTATGTAATTAATTTGTACTATTGTATAAAAGGAACAAATTAATGCTTCTGTTTTTAACACTGATGAAGGCTATGAAATTATTCTAGCCAAAACTAGTCGGTTCTTTTTTGTTCTTTTCCATGTAACTTAATAAATATATCTTTATATTTGTTACAGCGTACAGTTGCTGGTTCATTATTTTCTTGTATTATGTCTCTTGGAGCCGTGCATTTACCTAAGTGCAGGGACCTTTTCTGAAGTGTCTACAAAATATCCCAACTAACAAGCTAGCAAGATCTCTCAGAACACACAGAAAAAACAATCAGTACAAACTAAAAGAAAAACCCAACCAAGCTAGATTTTCCACTCTCTGATTCCTTAATGACCACTTAAGGACATAGTGTTTCAGCTGTATGTCAGTTCTGAATGCCCATGACTTTTTTCTTTTTAAGTCTGTTATGGACAAATTCCCAAACAGTCCACTTATGCTGTGCTGACAAGGCCATAAGAAGGCTGAAACATGCATGTCCACAGCTAGTGGGGTTTGGCTTTATTGACCTGAATTTGTCTGTTAAAAAAAAAAAAAAAAAGTCATGGGCATTCAGAACTGCCATATAGCTGAAACTCCTGATGTCGTTAAGGGGTCATTTGCATATATCCCATGTTACCTCTAATACAAGAAGTTTTACGGAATCACACAGTGGAAAATCTAGCTTGGCTGGATGTGTGCAAAATATTGGAAGACTGAGTGCATGCAGGTAAGTGGGAGTTTTGGATATTGATGCCTAATTTCAGTACTGGGGGCTAACAACAACCCTGACTCTGCACATTACTTTACTAAAATTCCTTCCGTAACAGTATCCATACCAGAACAGTTGATCTTGGGTTTGTAGCTTTAGTTTACTGATGCAGCTTTTTTTAAGGGAGAGAAGGATTCAGTGTTTTGTGATTTACTCTGAGTAATTCAGTTCTTTCTTTCTTGACGTAATCATTTATATGTGTGTGTGTGTGTGTGTGTGTGTGTGTGTGTGTGTGTTGTACTTTCTTTCATAACATGTCAATACCATTTGGACCCTCAAAACCTTTTCCATGCAACATTGTCCTTTGAGACCCAGCAGCAATAGTCCCATGAAAACTGCATCATCTTTCTGTTCATCATCATGATCATCACAGAAGGCACTGGCATGTCCTTGCTGTTACTTCAGGAGTCTGCATACTGCTTTTGGCCTATTGCTATGGTGGGTTACAAGGGCCTAGCCAAAGCTTGCTAAGTCAAGAGAGAGTGACGTTGAGGGAAGAGATATATTATCATTATACTTTAGTCACTCCACCCATACATTTTTTGTGGTAGCTGCATGGCATGTACATGTTGCTTTATATGCACCAACCTGTGGAATGGACCCCATTGCTGTCATCTTAAGGTATATCTCAAGTCTGTTAAATTTTATGCCCCAGCCTCTCCAAGGGGGAAAGGGGCAGGGGCAGTAGGTAGGTAGTCATAAGGCTCATCGCTGCAGTTTCATTCATATTGTTTGCGAATTACTTGTGGGTAGTCTTCTAGTTGTTAAGCTTGACTTCAACGGATTTGGATGTCTTTTCAACAGTGCTTGTTTCCACCATGCCAAGGATAACAGCAGGATATTTTTTTAACAGCGGGACATTTGGTAGAAAAGGGAGAGCAGCCAGAACCACCTTTAAGTTTTCTTTTCTTTTATTTCTTTTTTTTTCCCACAAACAATTGACAGTCTGCCCTTCAGTTTCACTCCGAGACCCCCAGAGCACTTTGGTAAGTATCTTACTGTGGTTTCCTTAATTGTGGGATTGTATTAATCACTGTATCGTACTGCTAGCTGTGAATTGGCCTTGTTTGGCTGAGGATTTCAAGATTTTTGCAAGTCTGATAACTGCACCTGAAAAGGGCACAACCACATGTGCCTGTGGAAAGCAGATTCTGCTGAATGATTGTCTTCATTGCTTTTTTTTCCTTCTCTCTCTCTTGGTGAAAACAATCCATTGTTGATTCTGAACAGCACACAGTTTGAGGAAACTCATACTTCTTAGGGCCTGCAACTGCTGAGCTTTTGTTGAATTTAAAAATCTGATATGTCCTTTATCAGATATGATTTCTAATGTTAGGCTGAGATATGACAATCTGTCTATCCAGAGGGGAGCCTTTTATTAGTAGTAGAACTGCCACTGTAAAATGGATAACCCTAAAAACATAATTGTGAAAGACTGGCAGGAAAATGCCATGAGACTTTCAAGACTCCAAAGTCGCATGACAGCTTGATGGTAAGAACATAGCCTTGTTTGCCCCCGACGGAAGTCTCTCTCCTTCACGTCTCTAGCACCCACTACACCTCTGGAGGACATCAGCAAGATAACATTACAGTCCTTCCAGGCCGTCAGATGTTTAAAACTTTATACTTGAAGGTTGGTTTCCAGGTAGCCTGGCCAGTCCAAGGCACAAACCTGTAGGGGAATGTTTTCCCTCTCTTGGTATCACCATTCTTGTTCAGGACACTGAGGCTACAGCCCCAGGACACCATACTGTAGTATGGAAATTATTTAAGCTTGTTGAACCACTGGCACTATATCTTGTAGGATAGAAGCCTGTTTAAAAGATGTTTCTCAGATCCCTGGTTCTGTCCCAGCTTTTTTTAATTAGAGGCATTTTATTGAAAAATGTGTATAAAATGTCAGATAGTGCAAGTTCCCACACAAGGAGCCATTTATCTTTGGTACAGATCCTTGCACCAGGAGAAAGAGGTATTCTTGTCCTAGTCAGCTGTATGACTTGGGCTTTCAGGAACAAGAAGATTGTGCAGTTCCACCAGTGATAATGAATTGATGAACCTAGATGATTCTGTGTCTGTCCACTTGAGGATATCTGCTTTAAAGAAGTGCTTACTTTGATGTGGAAGCAAAGAGCTATCGGACTTCTGCAAGCGGTATTTGAAATTGTTAGACATCAGAGTCGAAGTCCATGGCCCTTCCCCCAGTCTTTCGGGCATTTGAGGATAACCTCAGTAATGCTTCTCTGGATCCAGACTTTTAGCCTCTTCCCCCAGGAAACCTGATAGTTTGTAGGGAGCTACAACAGAAACATTATTGTAGACCATGAGGTTATTTTTATGGTATAATACGCTTCTGAGTTATAAGGAGAATCATGTCTTGGACAGGTGTAGTAAAGTTTATTCCTTCTCTGCTTTATGTATTGAGGCTGTTTATTGCTAGGCCAACATGCTTCATTCTCAAGGGAATATTCTGAAAACTATGCAAGACATGAGTAACGAAATCCTTGAAACAAAGACTTTTAAAATGATGACACCACATTGCAAGTTAATAAACGTGCAGTTAGGTGCAGCTATGACTTTTGAGATCTAAGTTGGGGCTACTGCTTCTAGCATATTTATCAGGAGTCATGTACAGTTTTGTTTTCAACATTTGCCAGGTGATGAAAAAGGGCAGCGTTTAAATGTGCACTTGGCAAGAACCCGATGTTTGGGCCTTTGTCTAAGGAAAAGAAGAAAATATGCAGTGTGTGAAACAACTAGTTTCCTCACTGTGTTCTAAATTTTTCCTTCCAGTCAATGTCCCTTTTATAGGCAGCAGACTTGCTTAAAATATTTCAAGCAAAAGCAACCCTTGGAAAAGGGCAAATAATACAGTAAACTCTCAGTTAATTGGAACTCAAGCAACCAGCACAAAAAAAAAAAAAATCCAAGAAATACAGTACAATTTTCATATTTTGCACTTTGTTTCCCCCCTGCAGAAACATACCTTACATTTTTAGAGCTTTAAAAAGGAAGATGGGAATAAATTTCCTCTCTTCCCCCACCTGAGAACAAGTCAAACCAAACAAATAGTATAGGGTACAGTATTAGTCAGGGCTATTTTTAATAGTAACTGTCAGACAACCAGAAACTACAGATGTGAAGTTGTTCTATCTCGCTGTTCATTCTTACCGATGGGTTCGGAGCCGATCCTCAGCTCCATGTCAGCCTACTACAAAGCTCGAGGTCTTCAGACAGCTCAAGGCCAAGTCCCTATCCTATGATGCCCCTTAAATTACCTCAGATCTAGTTTGCTGCTGCAATAGATCGGAGGTTTCTAGCACAGCTCGGGCCAGTATAGCTTTTTTTCTAAAATCTTTGCTAAATTTGATATGTCTTATAATAGTCAGTGATAGTTTTTCATAGTTATAACTTTGTTAGCTTATTAAAAGATATTTCTTCTCCTCTTGGTCTTCATTTTTTTTATAGACCTTCTTTAATACTCCCTTCCCTTCTTTGATGTGCATTTATAAATATTAGCATATTTATATAGCTTTGTAGTTTAAATAAGATTTTTTAAACTTTAGACATCGTGTGTGTGAGTGCATTTGGATAGTTATTGTTACCTCACAGTTTTTCTTATACAGCCCATTTGTTGTTTAGGGCTTATTACTGTAGCTTGTTTACTTGTGTGTGTGTGTGTGTGTGTGTGTGTGTGTGTGTGTGTATATACGCGCGTGTATTCTCTTTGAGACTAGTCTATTACTGTACAGTAGATTTTTTGATACTGTAGACTTTAATATGGCTGGCCAGGGGAAAGACAAGCATCCTAAGTCTGGCTTTAAAAAATGTCCAAAATGTGGACAAAAGATGTCTGTGACAGTCACGTTAATTGTGTTTATTGTCTTGGAGCCTTGCACTTGCAAGAGAGCTGCTCCATTTGCCATTCTTTTTCTTCCAGAGTTTTACACGAGAGAAAAAGAAAACTCATACACAGAGGACTTTTAAAATCTTCATTTCAGGAAGTTTTGAGTGACCAGGATTAATCTAGCCAGTCTCCCAAGTCTTCAAAGTCTTCTAAGGCTGCTATTTCTTCTGATGTGACAAAATCTAAAAAAAAACATCAACGTCTGCTCCACAGCCTTCGGAGCAGGGCGTCCTGTCTTTTCGGAGCCGGTCCCCAGTCCTGGAACCCAAAGTATTAAGTCTCCCATTCTCCAGTCAGTACCAACCTCCATACATTCGTCTCGGTCCTCGATCAGCCTATCCAATTTGGATGTGGATAGTGTGATGCAGAAGTTGCTACAGGCACTGGCGTTTGCTAAATTTTTATTGGCTCCGACCCAAGTGGTTTTGGAGCCGAAGACTGTTAAGCCATTGACTTCTTTTCCTCCTCCGAGCCATACCGGTCCTTCAGAGCTGGAGGAGTTGGACCTGATGATTGCTGAGCCTTCGGGTCCATTTACTCTGACTTCCTCTGCGCCTATCGAGGCATCTAGGAGCTGACACTATCAGGTCAGGTCCGGGGAGGATAGTCAGACTGACCTGTCTGTTCCGACCTTGCCTCTCGGGGCCTCGGTTCGGATGAGTTCGGCTCCTATTTCTGGTTTGGAGCCATCTGTTCCGGTGCTGTGGGGTCAGTTGTTTCTTCAGATCCAGTGGAACCTTCTCATCAGAGCAGGGGTGCCTTTTAAGCCATGAGGAGAGAGTGATGTTCCCCCAAGATATCTACAACTTGAGGTCCAACTACCTCCTCCCCAAAAGCGCCTGTGTCTACTTCTGCCTCGCAGATCATTTTGAAACGTAGAGACCCTGAGCCTCAGGAAGCTCCACTGGGTGGCCCCTGCTCTTCCGAGATCTCACCAGAACTTCCCACTGATGAGATTCCCAGGAAGAGAATTTGCAAGAGAAAACACTTAGACTCCCCACAGGAGTCTCTCACATCCGATACTAACTTAGATGAATCAGAAGGGTCCCCATGGTCCCCCTCTGAAGATATCTAATTTGCAGAGATATTAGAAATCCTTAAGCAGAGGGGTGGCTGGAAGTCCGCCAATCCTACTGAAGATGAGTCTGTTCTCCTGAAGGCTTTCGGGTCTCAACCCCCTCCACCTCTTGGGTGTCGCTGCCCTTCTTTGAGCTCAAGGAGCTGGTCTCATGAAGGGTGTGGGAGGCTCCGGACACCATGGAGCCTGTCCCTAGGTGGACCAATAAATTTATTTCTGCCCCTCAGGATAAGTCCTTCTCACTAAGGGAGTGTCAGTTGATGCCATGGTGGTGGTGGCAGCCACCAAAAAGGAGATGTCAGAAACGTCTTCCTCTATCCATCCTCCTAACAGAGACTCTAGGATCATGGATAGATATAGGAACCGCATGTACAGTTCAGTGACTTTTGCCATGTGTTCACTGGGCTCTCTCACACATTTTACAAGATTGCAAAGAGACCTCCTAAAAGAGCTTGGAGATGCTCTTCAGAGTACGGTAGCTGCAGGAGCTTCGGACAAGATTGCCTCCCAGCTTGCTACCCTTAATTCCATAGTGAACTTGTCCATGTGTCTCATCTCATATGCAGCTGATGGAACGAGTAAGGCAAGCAGGTACAGGAATTCCTCTTGGGAGGCACTCCTGGATCCGCTTGTGTTCCTTCGTGGAGCTCTATATCATCCTTTGTCAACACCCCTTTTGATGGCTCGTTCCTTTTCGGGCCCAAAGTTAAGGAAACTTTGACCAGGTGTGAGCAGGAAGGAAAGACTGTCTGCCGTTGGAGTCCATTTTTCCACCCCTACTAGACCCTACCCAAAGGGTCAAAAGGGAGGAAAATGTGGTTCTGAAAAGCCCAAGGAGCCTTTCTGGACAAACGTGGTGAACCCCCCTCCAGGGGCAGAGGAGAGAGCAATAATGGAAGACCCCGCCCTTGTGGCAGAGGGGGGTCCGCAAAACCAGGGTGACAGAGACCAGTTCTTTGGGAAGCCCTACCAGCGCTCCTGAAAGGAGGCCCTACTGTCCTGCTCTGGAGGCAGTTGGGGGTTGCTTATCTTTGTATCCAGGCGCCTGGCTCAAAATAACAAAGGACAACTGGGTACAAAGTATAGTTTCAAGAGGATATTTCATTCCCTTCACCATTTCCTCTCCATTGACGACAAAAATCCTGGATGTTCCACCCAGTTACAGGGAACAAGCAACAGTAGAGGTCCAAATGTTGCTAAGAAAGAGTCATCCAGCCAGTCCCAGCAGACGAGACAGGATCTGGAACTTAATCAAGATTCTTTTTAGTTCCAAAAAAGACAGGGGACTGGAGACCTATTTTGGACCTCAACAGACTAAACAGATCTGTCAAGAAAGAGAAGTTCCGGATTGTCACGCTTCAGTCGATACTTCCCTTCTTAGGGAAAGACAATTGGATATGCTCGCTAGATCTACAGGATGCTTACTACTATATAAAAATGGTCAGACCATCCAGGGATCATCTGCGCTTCCGGCTGGGAGCCAATCATTACCAGTTTCGAGCCCTGCCCTTTGGTCTCACTACAGCCCCCCCCCCCCTCCAAAGTGTTCACCAAATGTATGGCAGTGGTCATGGCTCACCTGAGGCGTTTAGGATTCCAGGTGTTTCTGTACTTAGATGATTAGCTCCTCACTGCCACCACCAGGCATCAGCTAATACAAGCCAGGGACACCACTCTTACTCTTTGCAATCATCTGGGTATTACCATAAATTCAGAAAAATCTGCCTGGTCGCCATTGCAACATATCGTTTTTTTCGGAGCAGAATTGGACACCACCACCACCACTTTAAAACTTCCAGCAGAAAGAGTTTTACTGCTTCGTCAGCAAAAGTCCAGAACATCATATCCAGAGAGAAGGCTCCAGCACCAGAAGTGCTGAAGTTGTTAGGCATGATGGCAGCTGCAATAATAGCGATACCATTGGGTCGCATGCACATGCGGGTTCTATAATGGCTGCTATTCACTCAGTGGTCTTATCAAGAACTCCCAATGTCTCATCTCATAATTGTAACAAACACATGCAAAAAGGATCTCTGGTGGTGGTTGACCTCTCAAGTAACGATAGGTCGTCCTTTTATCCTACCCTCACCAGCGGCTGCAGCGACCACGGACACTTCCTTGATAAGGGGGGGGGGCATTTTTAGGAAAGAACAGCCCAAGGCACATGGACCGAACAAGAGACACCTCTGCATATCAATGTCTTGGAGATGAGAGCAGTACTTTCAGGACTCTCTCTCCCTCTTGTGACAATTGCGATTCAGACAGGCAACATGTCAGTGGTCTGGTACTTTACAAACAAGGAGGAACCAGGTCCTATCCCCTTTGTCATGAGGCCCTAAGAGTATGGCAGTGGACTACATCCACCCAGCGCTTTCTGATCGCAACACACATCCCGGAGAAATCCAACGTGATTGTTGATAAGCTGAGCCGAGCAATTTTGTTGCCTCATGAGTGGTCCCTCAAAAAAGAGATAGTGGAGAGAATATTCGGCAGATGGGGCCAGCCTTGCTGAGATTTTTTTGCTTCCCACATGAACACAAAAGGCAGAAGCTACTTTGCCTTGATTCCCCCTCCAGGCGATTCCCCAAGGGATGCAGTTGTACACGATTGGCCTCCGGGTTTCCTCTATGCATTCCCACCAATTCCCTTGATACCCAAAGTATTACAGAAAGCAAAAGCCCTGGGAAGGACCATCATTCTGATAGTCCCTCATTGGCCTCGTCAGATTTGGTTCTCCTTCCTTCGACTTTATCTGTTGGGAAGAGCCTTGGATTCTGGACCCAGTTCCAGACCTGACTCATTCGTCGGGGGCTCTTCTGCCCTCTCTTCAGTCCCTAAAATTGACAGCTTGGCTGCTCCAATTCCCAACATAGCCAGGTTGAATAACCTCTCAAAGAAAACGCAGCATATTTTAATATCTTCTCATAACTCCTCTACTAGGAAGTTATACCTTAGCAAATGGAGATTTTTTATATGGGCTTCTCAGAGTAACATTGATCCCTACCAAGCCCCTATTAGAATTTTTGACTATGCTTTTCAACAAAGGAGCTGTGGCAGCTACAGTTCAGGTACAACTTGCTGCTATCTCCAATTTTCACCTTGGCTTTGAAGGATTGAACATAATGTCACACAAGCTATCCAAAGCTTTTCTCAAAGGGACCTTCCACCTCAGACCACCAGTGAAATCCCCTTATACCCCATGGGACCTAAATTTTATGCTTTTATGCATTATTCTCCCACCTTTCAAGCCAGCTTCCACATGCGATTTGAAATTTTTGTCTTGGAAGACTAACTTATTAGTAGCCAGTCTACCCCTAGAGTATCAGAGCTACAGGCCTTGTCCATAAAGCCTCCATATTTGATTTTTCATGCTGACAGTGTGTCCCTCTGAACAAATCCTTCATTTTTACCTAAAGTTTGTACTGAAGCTGACCTTAACCAAATCATAGATTTACCAGTGTTTTTCCCCAACCACACCAACTTCTTAGAGTATATGCTGTGCAATCTTTGATGTTCATATATAGCTTCGAGTTTACCTGGACAGAACCAGAGTTCAGAAAATCAGAACAACTTTTTATTTCCTTTTCAGACTCTAGGAAAGGTATGCCATTGGCAAAAACAACACTATCTAAATGGTTATCTGATTGCATCACCTTCACCTATTCAGCTGCCAGTTTACCTTTACAACACAAAATTAAGGCTCATTCTACTAGAGCAGTGTCCACATTCTCTGCTTTTTCTGCTAGGCTTTCTATAGACAACATTTGTGCAGCAGCCACTTGGTCAAGACCTCATACCTTTATTGCTCATTACAAAGTTGATAAGGCCTCCAGGGACAGGGCCTCCTTTGGTTCTACTGTCCTGAAAAACATACTCCCGTGAACCACCCAAGAAAGATGGTGCTTGGGACGCTACCCATCTGTAAGAATGAATGGCGAGATAGAACAACTTCACATAAAGAAGTTGTGTACTCACCATAACGTTTCACGTGAGTTGTTCATCTCGCCTTCATTCTTACTTCCCACCCTCCTACCCCCCCCCCCCCGGCAGTTTTTTGAGGACTGAGATACTAGTTTTATCCTGGTTAAGTCTTTCTGGGGTTTTTTTTCCTAAAGAGTGATAGAATGGCACATGGTATTGTTAGATGCAGCATACAAGATCTGAGGTAACTCAAGGTGCATCATGGGATAGGAACTTGGCCTCGAGCTGTCTGAAGACCTTGAGCTTTGTAGTAGGCCGACTTGGAGCCAAGGATCAGCTCTGAACCCATCTGTAAGAATGAAGGCGAGATGCACAACTCACATGGAACGTTATGGTGAGTGCAAAACTTCTTTTTATCCGGCATCTACCAGTCCACATGGGTGCCGATTAAATGAGAGTTTACTGTAGTAAGATAGGGATCAGAGAAAGTAAAAGGGCTGTCATCCTCAATGCAAGAGAAGAAAGTGCAAATCTAATCCTTACAAACAAACCAGGTCTTTTTTTACGAATGGTAGGAAAACGTGCAAACCAGTTTCTAAACGGAGTCTGCAGAAATTGATAACCTTACTGAAAACTGTACAAAATTATATGAAAAAATTAATCTGCATCTCTCTGCATTTTACTGATTCTTTAATCTGTCTGATAACATGAGACAATTAGCCAGATCTGGTCTCACCCTAGAATACTGTAGGACGTTATCTTACTGCATTTTTAATTTATACATTTTATGTATATTTTAAGTGGCCACAGTCTTTCTAATTCACCTTTATAGCAAGTTAAGAAAAAGATGGAAGCTACCGTGTTGTCTTAGAGCTATGGTCAGTTAATAAATACACTGCACGGGTAGCACAAAAAGTACCCGTTATACCAGAAAAGGCCACCAAGCTAATCTTCAAGAATAACAAGTTACAATTCAAGAGGTACTGGCTGGTGCCATGTCTTTTGACTGCAGCTACTTCAGTGTTGTCCGCTAGTTCAGTTGTAAAACATCTTGCACACATTGTCTCTTGCATTAAGAAGCTCCTTTTGTTTAATGACAGTTTTTGCAGTTTCTTGTATACTCATTGCCCTGCTAGCTGCATTAAGTTTAATGTCATTATCTAGACCTTGTATTTTTTTTTTTAAAAGGATTTTATCAACTCTGCTACTGATTTGGATAGTCTGTTTTTAGCATTTGAATAAGCATGGACTACTTCATATTCTTACTTGGGGCTACTTGAAATGCCTGCCTACATAATTTGGCATTTTCTAACAAGTTAATGATTTGTGAGCTTACATTGATCCAGTAATTGTGGATCAAACCATGTTTTCTGTGTAAATGCTTGTAACAAAGAATGAATCTTTACAGTGGGTGTTCCTGAACATACAAGCCATATTGTTTTATGTACTTTTTAAGGTGTTCAGGAACAAAAGCCTTAAAACATTCTTTTAGGAATGCACTCCATACTCATTTGGAGGTCCTGTGCTTAACCAGTCTATAAGTAGTTTTGGTAGACTTTTTTTTTTTTTTTTTTTAATTCATCCCACTTGGTCATAATTTGTATTCACTTTAGCCTATGAAATAAGTCTTTTGCTGCTTTGACTGGTGGTACTGTATTTTGAGGGAGAAATGGTGTCTCCAATGTCTTATCTACCCCACTTTTTGATATTTTATCAGCTTTTCCTGCTATACTTTTATGCAAATGTATTAATTCATTTTTCCTGCTTCCATCAAACCTTCAGTGTGTTGCAGTGATTTTAAGTACAATTTTAAAGTCTGTGATTTTTTTCCTCCATCTTTGTTAGCATTTAGGGCTTGTAAAGCTTCATGTTGTGCTAAATTAACATGTGGCACTTCAAATTACTTAAATGTTGCTAGGCTTTAATATTTACTGTGTTTTGTTATGATGATGGCTAACAAAGATGTAGGTAATTGTAACCTATGAAATCTTAGTATAGCTTTACACACAACAGTTTTTTTTTTCATTTTTAGAAAACATAAGTTTGTTACATTGCCTTATATTTTTAAATACCCAATTGTAATACTTTGCATGCACTTTTAGGTTGCAACTGCAAATGAAGTTCAAGCAACTGATTGTACTTGCTGCACAGTTGTTAGAAAATTCAAAGTAAGGTTGTGTTTACAGAGATTTTCATTATTGAGTGGAAGTTCACGGAGTAATAATGGATAATGTTCATCACATTGATCATCACTGCAGTAGCTTTAGCTGTATGGGCTATATCGGGTCTATGTCAATTATTCGAACGCTTAAAATGTCGAATGTTGTATGGTCGAGACCTTCACATTTCCACCTTCGACATTTCAAGTGTTTGAAAATTGACTTTTAACGGCGCCGTACGGTGCAGAATGCGAGAATTTCCCTTTTCTGCACTGAAGTGTGGCCTCTGAGTTGGTATATTTAAGTAGGGGAGGTGTGAGGGCCGCACTGTTTGTGTATGTTTTTTTTTTTTTTAATTTGATATCCGAACTTCCAAATATCGACCATATGGTATTCGACATTTTGGAAGTTTGAATATTTGACTTAGACCCATTATATCTTACCAAGGGTATAACTGCTGGCTAGCTTCCAAAGCTTTGGGGCACCTTCCACACACCCAAACTGTCAGTTCAAGCTGAGCTGACAAAAAGACAAGTTTGGGTGCCAAACCATACAGAGCTTTACTGTCGCTAAAAGTACACTTCTCTAAAGCTTTTGAGGATCAACAGTTGGTTTGTGCTGTTCCTTTTGCTGGGCAGATAGGTTTCTTTGGGGAAAAACCTTCCATTTCCAGGTAATCATTTTGGGTTTTAATGGACTGTCTCGACTGTATTGTATTTTTAAATGAGAGTGCTCTTTTTCCTGTCTGTTTAAAAAGTTGTTTAAAGTAACTAGAAAACATTTTGTTTCTGTGGAGAAATTGTGCTTATTTTACTTTTTGGGGCTGGCAAAGAGTGGTTTTTACTGTGCTTTGTTTCTGTGAAAAAAGTGACTTTTAAATATTTTTAGTTTTTACTGGCATTTGCTGCTTGTGTTCCCCAGGAAAGAGGCACCTTTTTCAGCTTGACCGTGGAATAAACTGCTGGTCCTGCAGTCAGTCCTTTTTCTAGCCACAAAAAGAAAATGCTAGTAATCGACCTTTACTACCACAGCAGGCTAGAAATTTGCTCAGCCACAGGTGGGAGACTCTGCTGTAGCCATTTGTCAGACCTCAGACCACTCATCTTTTCCAGATCCCTATGGTATAGCACCTACAGCTTCTATGGATCGGGAGTTAGCCACATCCTGGCTGTTGGTCCCCTCAGTGGGCAGGGGAGAGCCACTCTTGTCGGTCCCAGGAGAGGGAACACGGAAGGCTTGCCTGTTGTATCAGAATGCTGTACCATCCCAGGAGAAGTTGACATTAATAACAAGGTTGGCCCCATTTTCCTGTGAAAAAGAAGAAACGGAAAACTAAGTATATATCCACTCCTGAAATTTCCTTAAACAGGTGTAGTTTAATGGGTCTGGCTAAGGGCTCAATTTAGCCTGTTGGTCCTTCTTGTAAAGTAATTTCTGGTAAAAGAAAGAGGAATACCTCTTTTTCTGAATAGGTTCAAAATTCTGAACATGAAGATGAAGGGACAGGTAAGTTTTTTTTTTTTTTTTTTCTCAGATATCTGATTCAGATTCTGGGGAGAGCTCAGTTTCTTATTTTCCCTGTGGGGATTTCTCTTTCTCTAAGACCATTGTAAGAATGTGTTAGTGGGAGAACACTGAGGTTTCTCAGTCTCTCACAAAATACTGTGATGGGTTAAAGGAATTTCCAGAAGCTGCACCAATTCCTCCAGTTCTGTCTGTTTTAAAGGATGTGTCTTACTGCCGACATTTTTCCTGATGGTCCGCTAACTGCTCATAAAGAGGCAGATAGGATGTATAAAGTTCCTCTGTCTAAGTTTTTATACACTGCTACAAAAACTGACACAGTAGCTATAGCTTTAGTTGATCACGGCTGCTAAACCCTTTGTTAATGCTGATAAGGACAGGAAAAATTGTTGATAAAAATGGGGGAAACGTATCTGTTTCTTTGATTTTCTGAATTTTAAATTGTTAAGCTCATGTTAAATGTTTGTTTTGACTAATTATGAAAGTATGAGGAATATCTTATCTGCAGTTTCTTCTTGTGAGGAAAAATCTGCTTTAAATAATTTAGTTTCTGCTGTTGCACAGGCCACTACTCATTGTTTACAATGTATGTATGACTGTGTTGATGCTTCTTCCACGGTTATGGCCACTGGTACTGTTTTTATGAAGTTTGCATGACTGCATTCTCAGAACCTCCCAGATGATGATTAAATGAGATTTTAAATCCTCCTTTAGATTTTGTCCCCCCCCCCCCCCCCGATGGAGAAGTGATCAAAAAGTGTGATGAAAAGAGTAAACTGATCCAGAGAATCTCTAGGAATATTCAGGCCTTTTCCTAAATTTCAAAGGGATTATGTAACCCCCTCATCCAATTTTGGCAAAAAAAAAGCAGTCTCAACAGAATACAGGTAAACAGACTTTTAAGAAGAAATGGCAAGGGGATTCCAGAAAATCCACCCAAAATCAATAACAGTCCTACAAGTTTAAATTACTGTTCAAGAGACTGTGTGATCCCTTCCTATCCTGTTCCTTTTTTTTCTTCTAGAATGTCTGAATCTCCATTTTTCTCTTTGGCAACAGGTACTTTCATACAGATGGGTTTTGAAGATCACTCAGAAGGTTACATATGGCAGTGTGAGGAAATTCTGCCTTTCCCAGGGGCCATTCCTCATCCTCCAGATCACTCTGTCTCTTGCAGTCATTCTTCACATGCCGTCCCAATGAGTGATGGAACTAGTTTCTCCTTCCCAAGTGGGCAATGTTTTTTTTTTTTTTTTTTCAAGAATGTTCTTAGTGCTGAAGAAGGAAAATGGTTGGGCAGAAGTTATGTATATTTCTTTCTTAAACCTGTATGTGATGGTGCCCAAATTCAAAATGATGTCACTTCTCAACTTCTCTCTTCTTCCTCTTTCAAGATTTCTGGTTACACTAGACTTAAAAGATGCTTATCACATCCTTATTTATCCAGACTTCAGATGTTTCTTAAGGTTATGTAGATCACATTATCAGGTCTTTGCCTTGCCTTTTGGACTGTCTGCTGCATCAAGAGTGTTCAGAAAGTCTAGCTGCCGTTTTAGCTCATTGCAGGCTGCATGCTGGTCTGCATTTTTCCATATTTAAATGACTTGCTTACCTTTGCAGAGTCTTTTCTGAAAGTGTCAGAAATCTCTCTAATGGGTGAGAGATCTTTTACACAGACAGGGATTCCAAGAGAACATTAAAAAGTCTTAACCCCTTCAAACAAGATTGTGTTCCTGGGATGTCAACAAGATACCTCAATTCAAGAGCCTTTTTTACCACAGGAAAAATGTAGATCTATATCTAGTTCTGTTGCTGAGGTTTTCCACCCACACCTCAGTGTGCAGGAGTACCTCAGTGTTTTGGGTCTTGTGACTTCTGTGATTCTCATGATACACCTGGGAAAACTCCACATGAGAAAGATACAGTGATATCTCAAGTTGCTTTGGGCCCAGTACAAACACTCATTTTCTTTTTAATTCCCAGTGCTGGCATTGGTGGAGGCAACAGAAATCCTTAAATCCAGGTCTCCCCTTCTCTCTCCCTTTTGCAAAGCAGTCAGTCACCACAGATGCATCAGACTTTTCTTGGGGAGCAGTTTCAGGAGGAATAAAAGCACAAGGTGTATGGGACATCAAGGACAGAGTCCGGAACATAAATATCAGAGAGCTGCTTCCCCTGATCAAGGCACTGAACTCACTGAACCATTTTTGTTCCCTGGGACCTCTTCAAGTTATTAAAGACACTACCACAGGCATGTACATCAACAGGGACACAGAGAACCAGGTTGTGCCCCCTTAGCAGACTAACCAAGTTAGCTTGGGCTATATCTTCAAAGCATAATCTCACTCTTCAAGCATCATACATTCTGTCAGAGCATAATTGTGTGGCAGACGAGCTCAGCAGGACCAGTGCAGACCCTCATGAATGGAAAGTACATCAGGGGGTCTTCCAAGATTTGACAGTCTGCGGGGAACTCCTCATTTAGACCCGTTTGCCTCTTCTCTAATCAATCAACTGGCAATATTCTGCTCCAGGACTCTATGCAAGAAGGCCTGGAAGATAGATGCCTTTTCTTTTCTTTGGACAGTAATGCTTCTATGTGCTTTTCATCCTTTCTAATAAGATCCAGTGTACTTTGGAAGATTCAGTAGGAATCCTCCAAGATCGTTGTGGTGACTGCTTTCTGACCCCGTTAACTGTTTTTCTTTGTTTTGGTAATGGCCAGGGGCAGTTACCAGTAGCTTCCTCACAGACTGGATCTACTCGCACAAGAAGAGAGGTGTTTGATACACCCCACCCAACATCAATCAACTTCAGTTACTTACTGGAATGATAGGGTCTTAATTCCCTGTAGGCACCTGTTTACTGAAGGTGTGCAGCAAGTGCTAATGGAGGCAAGAAAGCTTTCTACTAGATAATGTTAGATTAGGAAATGAAAAAAAAGTTATAGCTTGTGTCAACAATAGAACCAGCACCCATTCAGGGCTAGTTGTTCTCTGGTTTTACAATATTTGTGCAAGTTTCTGTCTGTGACCTTTCTTCCTCTAGCAGGGTTCATTTATTGGCCATTTCTGTGTGTTTGTCCATAGATCCTTCTTTCTTAATGCAGTATCATGTCAAAATGTTTTTGAAAGGGGTTTAGCATAAAAAGCCTCCCAAGAAAACTTGTGGCCTCTTCTTGGGAGCTTTTTTTTTTTTTTTTTGAGAAGCCAACACTTGCTCCTTTAAGCCAGGTAACTTGGCTGACTTAAGGTCCTTAACATGGAAGGCAGTTTTACGGATTGTACTGAGCCGTGCAACAAAGGTATCCAAGTTGCAAGCTCTTATGGTGAGTCAACCCTATCTCATTTTCCACAAGGACAGAATGTCTTTGAAAACTAATCCTTCTTTTATGCCTAAAGTGATCCAAGTTTACATTAAATAAAACTATCCATTTCCCCGTTTTCCTTCCTCAGCCTGAAAATGAGGGAGAGAGCGATACTATATACCTTGGATGTCTACAGAAACTGTTACTGTCTTGACCGAAATACATTTTTCTGATCTTTCGATCAGTTCATTTCTTGTGAAGGTAAGAAGGGACAATCTGTGTCAAAACAGGCTATTTGAAAATGGTTGTCTAAGGCTATTTCCTTTTGTTATACCCACCATAAGAAAACTATTACAGGCAGGTTCAAAGCCCAACTCTACCAGGGCCTTGGCTTCACCTATGGCTTTTTGGCAAGGGTTAGATTCTAGAATTATTCTAGAAGCTGGTACTTCCCTCCACCCCCCTTGGTTTTTGGTGCATTTTTTATGCCAAGGAGTGGACTTTTTTATTTTTTGTTCCTAATATTGTGCTTTTGGGGCTCAGCCTCCTACTGTATGCTGGCAGAAAAGTTCTGAAGGGCTTGGCACCCAAACTTTTTTAGCCAGCTCAGCTTGAGCTACCTGACAGTTTTGGCAAGTGGAAGGTACTCTGAAGCTTTGGAAGCTGGCCAGCTGCTATGTCCTTAAGAACAAAGGCTGATGTAGTGATAAACCAGAAGTTAGAAAATAAAAAGCTGATTACAGAAAAATTCCAACTCCAGGAATATCAATACTTTATTACAGCAAAGCTTTCGGATATAAATCCTTCTTCAGTACAATATTGCACTGAAGAAGGATTTATAACCGGAAGCTTTGCTGTAATAAAGTATTGACTGTCTTGGGGTTGGAATTTTTCTGTTATTCAGCTGTTATATCCTTGGCAGGTTATATAACCCATATAGCTAAGGCTACTTTAGCAGTGATACTTTAAATATCTACTGTTCTGTTAAGTTTGCTTACATAACTATACTGCCTTCTGCATGCACCTGTTTCTTCCACCTTCCCAATTTTTCACCCCAGAGAATTGTTTTATCGGTGAACTTTTTGGATATTTATGCTGATCTGGGGATTGGCTGTGTTTTCTGGAATTGACAGTATGTTGCTTTAAGAAATGTCACTTAGATGTTTTTTTAGCTGGGCTGCCTGGCTCACCACTGTTAACTTGACTGAAAACTGCACAGAACTGTATGAAAAATTTTTTGCAAGGTCTTTCTGCATGTTAATGACTTATTAATCAATCATAGGACATATAGCAAAACGATTAGCAGAGACTTGCCTCACCTTGTTTATTTTAATCAGCTACAGCAAATACCTGCATGCTTGTCCAAACTTGACTTTTCTTCAGCTGGTAGACAAGTAGTGATTGCTATCTGACTGGTAATGTACTGTCTGTCAGGCTCTGTTTTATACTGTCACAGTTTAGAAAACAGAAGTATTTTCAGTTCTGGGGGGAAAAAATTGACTTTTAAATCTTTGTCATGCTTTAAGTAAGCAAAAGTAGCCCTGGATACATTGAGTTTGATACTTGCTAATAAACACCTGCTTTCATGTCCTTTAATGGTCTTGCTGTGTTAGCACAATGTAGTAGTGATATTCCTAAACGCCAGTGTTCATAAACATCTAGAATAATACATGCAATGCAAGTAAGTTACATCGTGCTATTTTCTCGAATACAAGATGGAAAATCACTGTCTTTTACAAGATGGAGTCAGGGAGACATTTTATATTTTACATAATGGCAACAAATATGATTAACTGTGCTGTTTTCTGTTCAGGACAGGTTAAGGCTCACCCCAGTAGAGTTGCAGCTACTGCAACTGCCTGTTTTCGAAACATATCAGCCCAAAATATCTGTGAAGCAACCATATATAGTCCTCCATCCATTTATTTTCTATGCATTATAATCAGGGCATTTTCTCTAGAAGCAGAGCAGAGTTTATTATTGCAGTGTTTCAAGATATGCCTGTTCTCCCCCTCCATATCCATGTCTTGGTTAAGGTACTTAATGTTTTAAAACTATTACCAAGAATTCTAAATAATACTTAAGCAATGATCAGTATGACAAGCATGTTTTAGTTGTGTGAGCATACTCCCTATGCAGTGTTGTGCTAGTTACTTATAAAAGTAGTAAGTTACTATTACTAGTTACTTTTAAGTGAAAGTAATATATCACTATTACTTATTACTTTTCTAAAAAGTAATATATTACTATTACTAGATACTAACTAAAGTAACTAGTTAATGTTGAGTTACTTTTACATAAGTATAGTTTATCAATTGTCATATTCAGATTTACTCACACACTACTTGTGTGTGAGGAATACATGCTTACAGCACATGAATACAAGTGTATTAAAGTTGTATACACAGTGTTACAATTATGAAAATAGCATTTTATAGTTTACAAAGTCCCACAGACTAGTCTTTATAGTCAGTCACTTAAACCAAAATACGCACAGCCAGCAATACAAGAACCATAACAAGTTACAACCCATCAAATTTTCAACAACGTACATTAGGCTAATCTGCTAAAATTAATGCTGAGGATCCAGTTTCTGCATGGCATCAAGGAGTAGAGCCTTGCCTGAGAGTTTCTGCTCTTTACTGTCCATCCATCGCAAGCAGAACTGTGGATGCACTGTGCTAGCCTGAATGAGCTCTTCACGCTCCAGGAGGTGATTGAACTGAGCCTGAATGCCTTTAAGAAGAGCATCAACTAGCAGCACAACAAGCAAGCTTCACAGACTGTCTGACTTTGGACAACTTGTTTTTTAGGCACGTAAATGTGGGGATCAGGATTCCCATGAAGGTTTTCAGCTCTGACTGCAGGATGTCCAGAGCTATTGCCAGGGGCTGCATTGCTTGCACAAACTCGGCAACAAAGGTAAGTTCTGCATGCCTGAAGATGGCAATTCCAGTCTGTTCACATATCTCATTCAGCAAGCCTTCACCCCGAGTTGCAGTGAGGTGAATTCTCTTCCATCGTGTCACATTGGGAATAACTGCCAGATCACACTTATTTCGAACCACCTCAGCAGCTTGGGTGCTGCGACTAGCCTTGTTCCAAGCAGCATAGCATTTGGCCATGGTGCTTCGCATAATCTTTTTATATTGTGCATCATTACAAGCCGGTTCAGCATCATGCATGGCAACTAGATTCAATGTGTGTGCTGCACATCTCAGTTGGGGAGTCAGTGAATAGGTGTTCTCGCTTTGCCCTGACTGACACAGCATGGCTGTCATGCTGTTGCAAATCACTTCACCATCATCTTCTTCATTTTGGGACAGAATGCTTGTTGTTTCAGATCTCCCACATTCTAAGAAGACAGTGAAAGCCTTTACAAAAATTGCTGCCACTGTCAGTAATTCTTGCACACACCTTTTGATCCATCTTGTACTTAATGGGAATGCTCTCGAGTTGATGCTATGAGATCATGTGTGTGCCTCCCCTGTAATATGCAGCATGAAAAAGCAGTTGACTTTCTTTGAAGTGCATCACAGTCGATCCAGTGGGCATTGACACCAAAGAAAGTATGATTCTGATGGGTCCAAATGTCAGCCATAGTACAAAACAGTTGAAATTCCTGCTAAGGTTTCCTGAAGAAGTTCATTTTATTGTATCTGGATGAAAGCGCTACCATTAAAAAGTTTAAGTTTTTAGTCTTGTTTTGTTTCTCCGCTCCCTCTCCATATTTGTGTTACTGGTTGTAGTGGTGGTTTTTGTTTGTAGCTAAGGATTCCATCAGATTCTCTTTCATATCACTGAACTGTTTCTCTGCTCGTTCAACAAGAGTTTTCCTGCTCATGACCACCTTTCATGGCTGCAGGCCAGTTACAAGGTTAATGAAGGATGGCTGTTCAACGCTGAAACACTACTTGTCATTCACCATGAAGTTAAATGATCAAACTATCCACCTTGGACTAAACCACTGACTACTGCAACAGATGGCTGTGTCATTGATTTTTTTGTCCAACTTGTCAGCAGCTTAATCAGTTGCTTTCCTCTTCAGACTGTTTAGCTTTCCAATTGTGGTAGGATGCGATATCTGAAGATGCTTTTTTAAATTTGACATACTCGTAGGTTACATTTCACATCAATGTTTTTTCCATCATTCGTAATTAGGTCAAAGAAGTCTGTGTACACGGATCATTCAAATGAACTTTGACTTAACATTTCTGAGTGAAAGCACTTAGCAGAAAAATAAATGGATGTGCCTGGAATGTATATATTGCAAATGGAAACTACGTTTAATCTTTCTTAACTGAAGCCTCTGTCAAAATGTCACTCTGACTGGCTGAAGCTTAAAATAAAGGGACTACCAGAAATGCACACAAAAAAAAAGTTAATTAACTGGATAGAACTTTTGTTTTTGAAAACATGAACCTTCAGTGAATGAATTTTCTAAGTTATTTTTTTTTTAATAGATGAATAAAACACTTTTATATCTGAAGCACCTAAATAGTATATGGTGTAGCATAAAAACCGGAATGCTGCAAGAGTAAGTTTTTTTTTTCAGCAAAAAAAAAAAAAAAAGTGAAGTCCTGTCCTATGTGGAACTCTCACCATTTGACCTTAAATGAACCCAATGGTCTGCTTTTCCGCATTGAGCAGCTTTGGCTCTGTTACACAGCTTTTAATTGGTCCGTATAAAACAATTACTGCCAATCGGCATTGCGGTCCCCCACAGAGCAGCCCCTCCTGTGGAAAACCCTACCTACCCAAAGTAGCCCAATACCCAGCAATTCCAGTGTTCCATTACTTTCTTCCCAGTTACCATAAACACTGTTCAAACCTGTCAGTGCGCATATTGCTTTCTTACTTCTATATAAAAGAGCACAAACACTGGTAACCATTTGCTAAACAAACAATACAGTCTCACAGTGAAAATAGACTTAGCATGACCATGTAAGCATCTCTGCCCTTGAAACTCGTATCCATTGAAATGGCACTAAAACTCACATTCAAAGAAATGACTGGGTAGATTACAAGTGGAAAAATTACTCGTAAATGTGCCCTTCTGTCTCTCTCTGTTTTTACTTTGCCCTGCATTGCTACTGGAACCTTCCACTGGTCTGACAACGTGGCTGACCTAGTGGTCTAACTTCATGGAGTACACAACTGTGAGTTTGCCAAACGCATCTTTCAAAATATCAGCATATTCAGAAAAAGTATTCTTTGTGAAATCTTTGTTGTTGATGCTTTACACGATGGACTTCCTTATTAAATGAAATCAGTCCCATTTTCAGACGATCTTTGAGGCCTAACATTGACTGCACGTGTCTTTTGAATCTGTAAAACTGCAAGTCATGGCTGTTCCCAGCAGAATAGCATGAAAGCACTACTGAGCCTTCAGTTTAAATCTCTGAATCTATTCACCACCATAAGCAACAAGCTTTGCACACTTTGCCAAATAGTTTTTCACCTGCTTTTACGATAGCAAACATTTCTGCTGACATAACGTTGCACTTTGAACCAGTATCAACTTTGAGCTCTACAGGTATCCCATTAATCAGTGCAGTACAAAATACTTTTCTCTTTGCCAACATATCTACTGCAGTAACCTTTTTCTCAAGCACAGAGACACCATCAACATAAAATGTCATGACCACCTTTCCTGGCTTCAGCTTTCTGTTTGATCAACTTGCTTCTTGGAATGCTCTCTTTTAATAAAATAATGTGGGTTTTTAGATTTACAAAGCTTTTTGAAATCATCCCACTTTTTACATCAGTGGCATTGCTGATCAAAATCTAAGCATTTTTCTCATTTAAGTTTGTGACTGCCTCAACAATTACGACAGTTGACTGAGGTTTACCATGGGTTTTGCTAAATCACCCCTCGGTTTTGCTTCGTGTGCCCTGCGTTTTACTAAAGCTGCCCTGGGTTGCATTGCAGGAGCCATACCCTTTGGCCTATACCTCTTAACCTTGTGCTACATACTATCAACATTCATGCTGGAAGAAGCTACAGGCATGTTCTTCTTATTCAGAAGCATATTATTGTACTTTTCTAAAAGCTCCTATATCTGACAAAACTTTGTGATTTTGCTTAGTTAAATCACTGTCTCAAAGCAAAATCTTTCTCACTGTTTCATTATTAACACCACACACAAGCTTGTCTTTTATCAACTCATCTCTCAGATCACCATATCTGCACTTTTTTTCCTTGTTTCTCAAGTCAGTTATATATGCTGAAAAAGTTTCACCAGGATTTTGATCTCTTGTGAAAGATATGTGCCTTTCCACTGTAATATTCACTTGAGGGTTTCACATTTCTCTACATTTACGTTTTTAAGCACCAAGTCTTCCCGCATTTCAGCCTGTACCACCATATTGCAGTCTTCCCTCTCCTCTGCATAAACAGTGGGTGCATACACAAATTAATGTTCTCTCTCAATGGCTTCTGAACCCGCTAAATTGAGCAGAATAAATGCTTTTGTACATGCATCTTTATCAGGAAAAGCAGCCTTTATGAAAATATCCTATTCTTGCTTGAACACACTCCAGTTTTCAGCAATATTGTTATCAAACACAAACGGACCAGGTCTGTAAAATCCCTCAGCCATGCTAAATAAGTGTCAAACACACACCAGGTACTTGTAATTATATTCAAGTGCAGAGCAGACTGTTTGAAATAACTTTACTCTTTGAAAAGACTGTACTGTAATACTGCACACACTGCCAGCACTTTGCACACTTTAGATACTTTGAATAGCTTTAATTAGTGCAAAATAGCTGTACACTGCGAAAAAAATAAATAGTTTTCTCTTTTTCAAACATTTTACACGATTCGGATATTGTTTCAAATGTTTTTGTAATTATTTCAAGTACTTTTTTCAATATGCCACAGTTTTGAACATTTTGTGTATTCAGTAATTGGTTTGGAATACTTTGCTTTATATTCGTTGAGGAAAAAGTAATTTAAATGAGTTTAAGAACCTGGAAATATTTTCTGACGTATTTGAGTAGTTTGCGAGTCATTTGAGCCACTCTTGTTTATTCCTCCATTTCTGACTGTGCACCTCATGGTTTTAAGAATTTTTGACTTCGGATCCCATTCTGACAACATCATTCGTCTTGTGTAGTCAAATAAGATGATGAGGCTTGGGTGTTCATTTAAGATATTTATTACACCCAGACACATAAGGATGGATGACTGGGACATAAAACTTAAGCAAGCTAACTGACTGACTGACTGCTACACACATACATGTTTTCACTCCAGCTGCTTACACAAAATGACACTCTGCTTGCACATGCTCAGTACTTTTTATGCATGTGCCCTTGAACTACAGTGGCTTTAAAAGTACAACACACATTATGATCTACAACTCCCTGTGTTCAAGTGGGTTTCCTCAGGGTGTTCCAGTTTCTTCCCACATTCCCAAGACATGCTGCAAGTAGATTAGACATTCTAAACTGGCCTTAGGTGTGTGTGTGTGTGTGTGTGTGTGTGTGTGTGTGTGTGTGTGTGTGTGTGTGTGTGTGTGTGTGTGTGTGTGTGTGCATGTCCATTCTGAAGAAGGTTGAGCTCTGGGCTGGCAACTCGACAATGCAAAACTCCATTACCACTTGTTCTGCAGACTGATGATCCATTGTAGTGATCACGAACGGGCACAGCCAAAAGGAGAAGAAGAAGAAGACTAGTCTTTATAGCTAAAGAGTCACAGATAATAATTAAACCAAACCAGCAGCCCAAGACCTATAAAAACTATCACATTTTGACTATTTTCATCAACTAAAAATCAAAACCTGAAAAGAATTTTAAATAGAACATAAAAAATTGTCGAGGCAAAAGTTGGTTGATCATAGAGCCACTTGAGTCCTGCTTGGTGCACTGGGTTGGGGCATCGGGTGCTCAACTAACTGGTGGGTTTGATTCCGAATGATGGTGGTATGAAGAACCAATGCCATTTATTATACTGCAGGGTAAGGCTATGATCTCTAGTAGGCCAGAATTGTAGTGTTGGGGGATGTTTTAGTGGGTGAGAGTCCCACAGTACCACCAGGGCAGGGCTGGAGTGTGGTCATCATTAGCTTTCACCTCCTTGCAGTGCTAAAAAAATTATGTAAATTTTACTCCAGGCTAGTTCTAATGATCTATTATGAATGCTACGTGTTATGAGTTGTGCCAACATTATGTTGTAATTTTTTATCGAAATTGCCACTTCAAAGAGTCTATTATCTCCTAACATCTGATTACTATCCATACTGTATAGGAACCCTGGAAGTTTTCCATCACTCTTTAGGAGGCTATATTGCCCATGTTGAGAACCACTGGTTTAAGCAAAAGTAACTAAAAAGTAACTCGCATTTAAGTTGCTAGTTACTAAAAAAAGTAATCTATTACTAGTTACAATTTTGAAAAAGTAACTAGTTATGTTACTATAAATTGTAATATATTACAGTAAAATATAACATATTGTAATGTATTACTCCCATTACTAACCGAGTCGTTGAGTTCAAGTAACAAGGATTTTTGCTGCATTAAATACTTCCTCCTGCCCCTTTATCCTTCCTGTAGTCAGAAATCCAGACACTTTGAAGATCGTTTCTCTGTCCATTGTATAGCAAGCATTCATATGGTTTTAATGGAAAAGCTTGCTCACTCGCTTGCTCTCACTCCCTCTCAACCCCAGTTTCTGGTTTGGGGAAAACCTCAGTAATCCGGTCTGAATAGGGTAAATTCACACAGATGTACTATATGCACTAACTTGTTTGTGGCAGTCTTTTTGATCAAAAAAAAGAACTGAAGTTGCAAACTGCTTCCCCTTTTCTGCCAGGCAGCCTCCTGCAGCCGTCTTTCAAGCATTATGAATGATAGTACAGCAGTGATCGTTGGTATGAGTACGTTGTTATGGTAATTGTGCACACGCAGGAATACTTTTTATTACCATCTCGTATCTAGAATGTTAAAGCAAACACCAGTTTCAGTATCTCTCCCTCTGTGCATGCCAGTTGATTCTGTGTCCATTATTTAAACTCTGGTCTCCCATCAATGTAGCTTTGAGTAAAATCCTTCTGACAGTGGGATGGCAATAAAACAAAGGCTGTAATGATAGAATATGCAGAGTTGTGTATTAATCATGCTTCATTTTCTTTTTGAAAACTACATCCTAAAGATCCTTGTCCAGATTGATGGTTAATTTCTTTATTTTTCTGGTGTTTTTAAAGATATATATATATATATATATATATATATATATATATATATATATATATATATATATATATATATATATATATATATATATATATATATATATATATATAGCCATGGCCTGAAGCTCAGTGCCAAAAAGTGTGTTGTCACAGGTGGACAGTAGTCTCTCCTTTGATAGTCACATCGCCACAGTGGTCAGGAAATCCTTCTACATGGCTCACCTCATCACAAAAAGTTTCTCATCCAGAAAAAGAGGTCATTGTTCCCCTCTACTCATCACTCATTAGACCCATTATAGAGTACAACGCTCCTTTTGGTATGTACCTCACAAGACATCTACAACTGGAAAGGCCACAGAAATACCTCACAAAGAGGATTACTGGCCTCAAACAGATACCCTACGCAGACCGTCTCAAAAAACTCCAGCTTTACTCCGTCACATATTGCCTACTCAGAGGCGATCTCTGCCTAACATACAAAGCTATGTCAAACCCAGAACTGTTGGACATGCTCCACTTAAAGAAATCCCAATCCCTCTGAGCTACACGCTCTAGGGACCTAAACCTTATCACCACAATAAACGGAACATGATGGAGGGATAGATTCCTGTCCCAGAGACTTCCCATACTCTGGAACAGACTACCTATCTATGTCAAACAGAGCTCCTCATTAGCATTCTTCAAGAAAAGTCTTGCTGATTGGATGGGAGATGGGAAATTCACCCCAGGGATCACTTCTATGGCTCTGCTTAACAGGGGCACAGGAAAATAATTTTCTTGGGTAGCACAAGCCAGGGTACATTTTTGGCTAGGCTTATATAGGCCCTAGGGCCAATAGCCTAGTACCCACCTATGAACACACACATATATATATATCTATATATATATATATATATATATAGATATATATATATATAGATATATATATATATATATATAGATATATATATATATAGATATATATAGATATAGATATAGATATAGATATAGATAGATATATATATATATATATATATAGATATATATATATATATAGAGATATATATATATATATATATATATATATATCTATATATATATATATATAGATATATAGATATATATATATATCTATATTTATATAAAAAGTGTAGTGATGGCACTGCTTCCAATGATGCTGCTGTTTTGGTTTCTTACTGATTAAGGCAAGTCATTCAAATTGACTTCTGTTCAGTCTTTGAATCATTATTTCTTATACTTGTGTGCCAGATCAGATACTTAGCTAGCAGTACGATCATGAGAAGTCTCTTCCCAGTGTATAATTTAAGCCCTTTATTCAGAGGGCATTGCTTTGCAGTGTGCATATTTTATTACTTTGACAGATGCATTAACTCCAAAGTGGAACAGTGCTCCAGTACTGTAATGCTTATGTTTTACTTTTACATTCAGTGTGTAGTGCTTTGCTGCCTTCTGCTTACCAACCAGAGTCTTTTTTTATTACCTCTGTGCTATAGCCAGAAAGTATCAGCAGGGATATTATGCAGTTTTTACCACTTTCACACCAATGATGTCTTGTACACAGCTTCTGGTAGTTTTCTATAGAGTAGAATGCTAGAGAATTGTAAATAACTGCACCTTGTGGAAGCCATTTCTTTCACTGTCAAAACATCAAATGTGCTGTGGGCCAGGCAGCATGTAAAAACTGGTGTCACATGACATTGTGGCAATTGACATGAGAAAGTATTACTGTGGGCAGAGATTTCTCTGTATTTACTGCTTCAAAAACAATGTTTTTTATTTCCTATCTATTTGTAACCGATATATGACTTTTGTCTTTGACCTATTGTTAACTTTCTAGAGACCATTGCAACTTGCATTTTCTTTCTTCAATTGTTACTAAACTTTTGTAACTAGATTTATTGTTAAATGTTGGATATCTTGTAACCTACATTTTTATTGTTACTAAATTTTTCATAACGTGGAGCTTTTCTCCCTGGGCCTCCGCTGAAAATGGATATGTATCCAGTCTGACTTTCCCAGTTAACACATGTAAAATAAAAATAAAATAAATAAAGTGTACCAGTGAAATAGAAATGGTTTAAATTTCAAGGTCGCAGTGTAAACTTAACTGATGTTTTATGTATAAATGCAGTATTTGTAAGCTCTTCATTTAAGAATAACATTTTACAGTGTTTGATCTTAGTAAGTTAAAGAATGATGTTCAACAAACATACATTGCCTTACTGGCATATGGATAGCAGTGCTCTGCTACTGTCTCGCTGGCAGTCTGCCAAAGCTCAGAGCCTCTCCCATTGCTTGTCTGTGGGTGGGATGGACTAATCACATAGCAGTAGAAGGACTGCCTTTCAGACCCACACACAGGACCTTTTCAGTTTTCTAGTTCAGTAGTAACATAAGGATCTGATGGAAGGCTGCTCCTTTTTCTGAATCTACAACGGCTGATCTTGTATAATCTTCCTCTGCCTTTTTCTGTCTTACTTGAACAGTGTATTTTTCTGGTTTGCTTGTTTTATATGATTGGCAAATTGTATGTACTTCGGGGTTTTACTTTTTTCTGTAGTATAAGTGAAGATTTTTTTTTTTCGTTTGAATGTTTTGACAGGAAAACTTGCTGTTGTTGTATTTTTTTCTTTTGGGTTATGATCATTTGAGTTGACGGAGTAGGTTTACAGCATTTTAAATTTTTTTTGTTTAAATTGGGATTTTGGCACCATTTTGTATGTTAAACGTTTCCGACAAGAATTGTTCCATAAATATATACATTATTTCTTGTCTGGGGCATTTTTATGCTGTTTCTAATCATTCGGGACTGAAATTAGGCTTTGTTAAAGTTTGGGGACTTTTGTAACATGTATTTTGTGCTTTGAACTGTGTTACTGAATCTACCACCTTTTATTCAGTGCAGTATTCAGAATAGTATCGCTGCAGAAATAGACTTCAGATTGTTGTTTAGAGGGGGAATAGTAGAGTTTGCCCATCTTTTACTGGACTGACCATGCAGCCAGTATTTGGTATTGATCTTGGTAAATTTTTGTTCCCTGCCTTAATGCACACAGATATGGTACCGCCATCTATCCTTGTGCACCCAAAATACAGAGAAATAAATCAAGATATATGCCTCAGCCAATAGCTTGTGACTCCACATTAGCCTTGGGCAGACTAATAGACCATTTGTCTTCTTTTGCCTCCAGGTATCCTGGTATAGTGTTAGTACCATAGCGAAGTGTGACGCAAAGGTCTTGACACATCCTCCTGGGTTTCCATCATTGCCTGGTTCAGGTACAGGAGACCAAACTTTCTTTTAGGTGTAGGGGAAGTCAGTGGTGCAGAATCTGTTGACAGTGTTGGTATGCCCCCCCCCCCCCCACCGAGATTCTTCCACTAATGTAGTGCATGCAAAAGAGTGACCAGAAGACTCACCACGTTGCAACGAATAGTCTTACTTTGTTTCCACTTTAGCTCCTGGCTATGGCTAGAGCCATTGTTCAGGCAGTTGATTACAGGGTGCAGACTCAGGTTATGAATAATGCCTGTGCTCCCACCCCCATTCAAACACCCAAGGATCCTAATTTTGGAGGGGATCTGGAATCTGTAATTTCAGAAGTGTTATAGTTTACACTGAGAGAACAGGTTCAGAAACCCAAACAGGTGTTTTCTTTTTCCCAAATGCTGGCTAGATTTAGGAATGGATTCAGTTGGGAACAATCAAAGGGCCCCTCCTGAGATTAGCAGGGGTTATGGTGTTTTGGATGATGAGACCTCAGATGTGGCAACCTTCCCTGCATTGCTCCTAGCATTGGAGGATGATTTTAAGAAAGCTTGCAGTTATTTGTAAATGCATCTCTGCCTAAAATCATATTTAGGAAATTCAGGGTGTGCTTGACAATACCTGGCCTCTAAGCCCTTTTGTCTGCGGACCCTGCTTCTTTGTCTCCATTGACCTGTTCCAATAAAAAGATTGTCTTCATCAAACCCAATCCCTTCAGATAAACTAGGTAAGTGATTAGAATTTCAGGCACAGTCCAGCACAGTAGCTTTTAAAGTGTTTCACTACCAGTATTTTATGTGGAAGTTTGTGTTGAGGTGTGTGTAGTTTAAATGAGTTTGCTGCATCATTATCTGCTGAGCAAAAAGTCTGTGTCAAAGATATTTTTGCAGTGTTTCTGAAGTGCCTAAACATGCTTTAAAAAGTGCCTTAGAAGGTCTGATAACTGTTTCTAGAAATGCAGCAATGTCAGTGGTGGTAATGAGGTATGCTTAGTTGCACAGCCAAAACTTTTCTGATGAATTAAAAATGAGATTAAGAATACTCTACTTTTTTCTGATTATGTATTTGATATAGCAACTAATCAGATCCTTAAACACTTAGATGACCAAGGTAATTATGCAAGTGGTGTTGAAAAAGTTCCATATTCCCAAGTTTCCCTCCAATAATCGGAATATTTTTGGCAGCCCAACTAAAAACAAGGCAGCAAAGGAAATGGCAGTAGGACAACTCTGCCAAACTTAACAAGACTGGTTCCTTTCCCTAAAAGGATAACCTTCCTAACCTATGACAATGCCGTGGTACAACACCCATCTTTTTAAAGTCCCCCTCTGAGTGCCCTGATTCAAATGTTAGCACTTAACAAGGTGATCTGGCATTGATTACTTTCTGACAATGGGTGCTTAACATTGTTGACTGAGGTTACAGGTGGCAGTGGAAGCAACATCTACCTTTGTTTGAGGGAGTTCCCCCTCACCCTCCAGACCAGACCTTACTTGCTCCTATAGTGTGGAAAATGCTGGGCTCAGGGGGTCATGGAACTGGTCCCTCCTTCAGAAAAAAATGAAAGGGTTGTACTCCAGAATATTTCTGGTTTCCAAAAAAAAGAGCAGTTGTAGAAACTGGTGTTGGACCTATCCTTTCTAAATGCCTTTGTCAGTGCCCCCAAGTTCAAGATGTTCACACTGCAGACAGTGCTTTCTCTTTTGACAGACCACTGCATCATGGTGACCCTAGATTTGAAGGATGCTTATCACCATATCCCAGTTGTTCTTCACCTTGGGAATAATCTGAGATTTGTTGTCTGGTTTGCACCATCAGCTATCTGCATTGCCTTTTGGGCTACTCACTACATCTCCGGTATTTACCAAATGCTTTGCTCCTGTAGTGGCCCACTGTCAGACACTTGCATTCACATTTCCTTAGTTGGATGAATTGCTAAGCTGTGCTGACTCTGTATGCAGGTGGTTAGCATCACTAGAATAGGTTTTAACATTACTCTCCCAGTTAGGGTTCAAGTTGGATATTCAAAACTCTTGCCAGACACCCTTGCAATGACTTGTCTTCGAGGTGCTTAATTGACACCAACACAAAAGAATGGCCTTCCTTCCCAAAGACCAGATCCTGTTTTACCAGATGGTGTTTCAGGAATTCTTCAGGAGGGACATTGGCTCGGCAAGAGAATTCCTAAAAATTCTAGGACTGATAGCATTCGTGATTCTCATGATACCACTGGCCCATCTTCACATGAGGAAAATTAAGTGATATGGCCAGAATCGTTTGACCCAGTACCTACATTTCATAAAATCCCAGTTATCGGTTTTGTGGTTCATCAGACAAGAGTTACAGTGATAGAGAGCACAGTTTAGTATCAATCCAGGACTTTGTTTCTTCCTACCTTTTCTGACTCATCTGACTTTGCCTGGGGAGCAGTGTTAGTGGGAGTGCATGTGCAGGCCACTTGGGAGCACAGGGACATATGGGAGCACATCAGTATCAAGGAAATGTTGGCGATGATTAATGCCTTGAATGCCCTTCACCACTTGTGGTCTGTTCTAGTGGTTATGGACAAAACCACAGTGATGTGGTAACTTAACTGACAAGGGGGTATGAGGTTGTACCTTCTATGTCTACTGGCTTTACATCATTCTCTGACTCTTCAGACCTCATGCATCCTGTCAGGGCAAAATGTTGTGGTAAACAGACTACGTAGATCTTGGGCAGACCCACAAGATTGACAGCTGAAGGCAGTGGTATTCACACGATGCAGTCCAGATGTGGGGAATCATTCAAATAAATGTTCACCTCCTTTCATAAGACGGCTGGAGAAATTCTGCAGCCATTCTTGGAGGACAGATGCATTCTCACGACCTTTGACAGGAATGTTCCTGTATGCATTTCCATCCTTTTTCACTGTTTCACAAGGTTCAGAAAGAAATCCCATACATCATTGTGGTGACCCCCCATTGGTCCAGGCAGTCTTGGTTCTCCTTTCTAATGGTATTGGCCAGGGGTAATTACCACAGACTTTCTTACACTATGGATTTACTCACTCAGTCTCAAGAATGACCGGTACACCCCTATTTGGAGCAACTACAACTGTTAACCTGGATTATTCAATTTTGATTACAAGGAAGATGTGCAGCAAGAGTTAAAGGAGGCCAGAATACCTGCTTCTGGAAAAATCTTGTAAACAGAGTTTTGATAACCATTCATGAAAGGAATATTTCAATCGAGACCCCTCACAAGCAAATTCTTCCTTTGTGGGATCTCAAGTATGTCATGGAAAAACGTTTACCCTACCATCTTTTAAACCAGTTGCTGAAACTGATCTGAAGTTCTTAATGTGGAAATCTGTTTTGCTAATTGTTTTGAAATCTACAAGCTCTCATGGTGAGACAACCTTATCAGATTTTCCTCAGGGATAGGGATGTGTTATGCACTAAACCCTCTTACTTGCTAAAAGTGCTCTCAGAATACACTATGCCAGTCTATTGATCTCCCTGTGTTCTTTCCTGAACCTAAAATGAGGGAGAGCGGATACTTCATAACCTGGATGTACATCACCAGGTCAGGCGCTACCTTGACAGAGTGGTACTATTCAGGAAGGCTGTGAAAGGCTTTTTATTTCCTACAGAGTGACAAAGAAGGGTCAACTGTTGCTCATTGGCTGTCTCTGGTATTTATGTTTTTTTACATTTTCCATAGCGAGGTAAATCCAGGTAAAGTAAGGGTGCATTCCACCAGGGCCTTTTCCTCTTCAGTGGTGTATTGTAAAGAATTGGACTGTAGAAATATTCTTGAGGCAGCAACTTGGTCCTCTAGCCATACCTTTACAGAGCATTTACAAGATGGATGCTTTTTCTAACGCCAGTGCAGACTTCATTAAGACCATTCTCCAGGTGCTCCTGGACCGTTAACTTTCATCCTGTCAGGTTGAGTAAGCTTTGGGAATTAACCCATCTGCTAGTAAGGTAGTGTTTTTGTTGAACATAGTACATTTACATAATTAGCTGTAACACTGGATATTCCTAGAACATGCTGTCTTACTGGCAGTATCTACCTACCCCCTCCCCTTTTTAATGTACATAGTTTGGTGTTGAAGTTGTTGAGTTATGCTCAGCTGCCTTTATTCTTGTGTGTGGTTTTTGGTTTGGAACATTAGGTGCTCCCAAAGCCTGTGATTTCTTCTTCTGTTCTCTTCCTGCTGGATCCTCAAAAACTGAATGGATCCTGCTTGTCAGTCTGAAAGGCAGTCTGTGTACTGCCATGTGATTGGTCCATCAAACCACAGACAGGCAATTGTAGGGGCTCTAAGTTTTGGTAGTCTGTCAGTGGGAGGGTAGCAGAGCACTACAATCCAAAAACCAGTAAGGCGGTCTGTTATATGATCACCTACAGTTATAGTTAAGTAAGATTTGTGCAGCTGTACTTTTGACATTATATTAGGTGCAGCTGTTTATTATTGTCCATTTTTAACTGTGTTTTTAGTTAAAATAAAAATATGCAGGAGACTGTTAAGGATATTTTTGTCCTGATTCTGATATGGCTCTTGCACAATATTCTTTTAAATTGCTGCCCTTCCTGGAGCAGTTACTTATGCATTGTTCTGCTATAGACTTTGTCATGTACATTTATTCGTTGTCCTCCTCCTTTGCAGCTGCAGTAACAGTGTTGCAGTCGACCTGCCTTATTATAACCTTGCATATTTTTGCTCCTGTTATAAGTTATGCACTGAGAGAAAGAAGCCCGTTGTACCTCTGTCTGTTCCATTTGCCATTGCATCAACTTAATATTTTACGCCTTGAGACAGTTTCTGAATACCAGGAAATATGGAGCTGTCAGATGATCGAGTTTCCAGAAACTTGAAATTCATGCAAACGAGACCATATGACCGAGTTTCTGAAAACTCGAACATCGAAATCAACAACAACAAAAAAAGTCTACATTTTTATGTTTATGCAGGGGCACAAGCCCCCCATGCACCCCCCCACACCCCCTGCAAATTATATATACCAACTCCAAGATCGCAGTACAATGAAGAAAACGGTAAATTTCCCAATCCTTGCTGTACCACGATGTTCATCGTGTTACACTGCTGCAGTCATCACACTTGGGTTATCCTGCTGTCAGGCGGTCCCGCAGCTGGCCAGAGTTCCAAAGTCTTGGTCCGGCATTGGTTGCTGTCACTTCTTCCCTGACGTCAGTGCGCCAGGGGTATATACGAGGCATCCAACGCCATTTTCTTCAGTCTTTCTTGCCGCGCGGTGCCCGAAGCAGAAACAGTTCGCAAGTGCCGGTCGTCCGACTCCTGAGATTTTCAAATCGAATTTCAGACCGAAGTCTTCAGTAAAGCTAAATACCCCGTTGGGGTCCGATGTCAGAAAAAGTTAACAGTTGCATTTCTTGTGGGAAGCAAATACCTCATAAGGACTTTCATTCTTATTGTATTCCTTGCCTAGGCCCAGACCCCAACGTCACAGGTTGTCGGTTTTGTGCTAGGTTTAATAAACAAACTATTAAAAGTCGGTTTGATTTTGCCCGACATTATTTTGGTAGGAAATTTAATTATACCATGCCGTCGGAACAACCGACGACCAGAATGCATAAAAAACGCAAAGATAAGGACAGGCAGCCGAGACCCAAACCAGACTCCGAGGCCTCTGCTGGGCCAGTCGCCGGTTCTCCAGTTTTCAGTGAGGTGCTTACGCAGCCCCTGATGACCGCTGATTTAGAACCCCAGGTGGCATCCGATTCCTAAGCGGAGATTACTAGGCCTCCACAGCCTTTAACTTTAGGCCCTTCCGACTCCATGGCTGAAGGAGATTCCGGTGCAGTTAAAACGCCTTCAGTTGCAGAAGGTGTCTTCAGACAGACTACACTCGCTATTAAATCCTATGCAAAGCTGAAAACTCCTTTAAAAGCAAAAAAGACTGTACAGCAGTCTCCAGTACAAGGCCCCATGCCTAAGAAACAGATGCTTAAGATGGCTGAAGATTTAATTACCCTAATCAGGGGTTCCCATCCCCCTCCTGATAAAAGGCCAAGACAGGAGGAGGATTACGCTTCCTCTGACCAGGTTTCAATTTCCTCAGATTCTTCTGAGGAACAGGAATATTCTTTTCCCTCTTATGAAGACTCTGATGCTGAAGAGTCTATTCCTTCAGCATCTCCCCCAGAAGACTACTCTTTTGGGGAAACTTTACATACCATGAGGGAACATTTCCACTGGGAGGGCCAGGATTACTCTGATTCTAAGAAAAGGCTCCGAGAGTTCCTTTTACTACCCCAGCACAGACCACTTGCTATTCCACCCGTGTTAGACATCGTAGATAATGTTTATTCAGAATCTAACCTTAACCCAGACTCACTACCTCCTGCACCAGCCAAACCAGACAGGTACTACAGAGTCCCTGACTCACACAAATTCCAATATAAAAGCCCTGTTGCTGACCCAGAAACCATTTCCCAGGGTCCCAAAGGGGTTAAGGCCTCTATTGCTAAAAATCCTGTACCCTCTGAAAGGGATTCTAGAGCACTAGACAGATGGGGAAAGAAAGTATATACCTCAGCTACTCTAGTTATGAGAGCCTTAAATTGCCAGTTTCACATGCTGAAATATCAGCAGTATTTGATGTCTCAATTAAAACAAAAAATGATCACACATACAGAGCAGCCAGATTACAAGGAAATGCAAGATTTGTTGCATGCAGCTGAACAAGTGGGAAAACATACTTTGCAATGTGGATTTGATTCATTGGAAGCTTCTTGTAGAGCAGCAGTGACAGGGTCGGTCATACGTAGGCATGCTTGGTTAAAAGAACAAACTTTACCTGATCATGTTAAAGCAAAGTTATTTGATGCACCTTTACAGCAGGATGTTTTATTTGGTGTAAAAGCAGAAGAGGTTTTAAAGAAAATGGAGGATAAGGCAAAATCTATGCAGATGGTCAAGGATTTTTTTACAGGTTCAACCCCCTCGTTTCAGCAGAAATTGGCCAACCAAAAACTGGTCCTTTCCAGCTTCTGACAGACCACAGAGGGGCAAATACAGATGCCCAAGGGGCAGAGGTCAGTCACAAGGCTCTTACAAGCCTCGACAATGGGGTGCCACAACCCAAAAAGGAGGAGAAGACAGGTCTCAAGCTATCAGAAGACAAACATAATGACTTACCCCTCAGACTGCCAAGCAAATCCCTCTTGGGAGGAAAATTAGCACTTTTTGCCGACAACTGGCACATCATCACAAAAGACAAATGGGTCCTAAATATTGTTTCTCAAGGATAACAGATTCCACTTTCACACTTTACCAAGGATAAAAGGAATGCCAAACTTGCCACCAAATCAATGGGCAGAGGCTCAAAAACAAATTACAGCTCTCATGGATATGAGAGCCATTCAACAGGTACCTACACAGGAGCAAGGACAAGGATTTTACTCAAGACTCTTTCTAGTTCCCCGAAAGGACAAAGCCTGGACACCCATTCTGGACCTCTCAATTCTAAATACATATCTGCAAGTACCCAAATTCAAGATGCTAACACTACAGCAACTTCTTCCCATGCTGGGCAAGAAGGATTGGCTAGTAACGTTGGATCTCAAGGAGGCATACCTGCATGTCCCTATCAGACTACATTGCAGAAGATACCTCCGATTTATAGCAGGTTCAACCAATTACCAATTCTCTGCACTGCCCTTTGGCTTATCTACTGCGCCCAGGGTCTTCACAAAATGCCTGGCACCAGTAATTGCATACTGAAGACAAAGCGGAATTCAAATATATCCATACCTGGACGACTGCCTTATTCAAGCAGAAAGCAAGGACATTCTTTTAAAGCATCTGGCGTTTGTCAAAAACCTATTAAGTTGCCTAGGGTACACAGTAAACGAAAAGAAGTCAAAACTAGTGCCCTCACAAAACATAATATTCCTGGGTGCCAGCTTAAATACAATGGCCCAGATGGCTTATCTCACGCCCGACAAGCAAGGACAACTGACTCAATACTTCAAAATGATGGCAACAAAGACCCAACTCCCTGCAAGAAAAATTCTGCAGGCCTTGGGATTCATGGCATCTTGCATACTACTAATACCATATGCAAAACTGCATATGAGGAAATTACAATGGTACCTGAAGAGCGTATGGACTCAACACAGCCACAGCTTGGAAACAATAATACCACTCATTCCCTGCCTTCAACAGGATTTTCTATGGTGGGCTCAGGCATGTCACCTCAACAAGGGTCAGCCTTTTACCTTACCCACAGCCAGGCAAACTATAACAACAGATGCATTGGATTATGCCTGAGGAGCACACATGGCAGGACAGTGTATTCAAGGCAAATGGTCTGCAGATCAAAGGCATCTACATATTAATCAAAAAGAGATGCTAGCTGTACAAAATGCCCTAACAGCTTTCAAGGACCTCCTACATCCAGGACAACTCGTAATAAAGACGGACAACACCACAGTGATGTGGTACATAAGCAAGGGTGCACACATTCCTACCCCCTATGCAGGCAAGCAATGACCTTGTGGAACACAGCACTGACCTACCAAGTTCACCTACAAGCACAATTCCTGCCAGGAAAGAAAAACACATTGGCAGACTATCTAAGCAGAAACATTATAGATCCTCACAAGTGGAAACTAGATCCACAAGTATTCGCAATGATAACTCAAAAATGGGGGCGCCCAGATATAGATTTGTTTGCCAACCCCCATAACTACCAACTTTGGACATTTTGCACAAGGACATACCACACACTAGCTTGGAAAGTGGATGCCCTCTCATTCAGTTGGAAAATATTAACAGTGTATGCCTTTCCTCCACTGCCTCTTCTGGCAAAGGTGCTGCTGAAAGCCAGATTAGAGAGGCCACAAATGATACTCGTTGCTCCAGACTGGCCACGCCAACACTGGTATCCAATACTAATGAACATGGCTCAAGGCCCACCATGGATTTTGCCTCAAATTCCTCACCTGCTCACTCAGCAAAACAATCAGATTCTACACAGCCAGCTCAAGACTTTAAATCTGGCTGCATGGCAAATTACCTAAGCAACCAGTCAACACTTCTCTCTAAAGCTGTTATGGATGTCATTCTGGAGGCCAGGAGGCCCAGCACCATGAAAACCTACAAATGGAAAAGATTTTGCGCCTGGAACCAGGCTAAAAGCCAAAATCCCCTTGTCCCAAATATTCCTCAGATTCTACAATATTTAACTGAGATGTTGCACAAAGGACTTTTTCTTTTTCATCTATTAAGATCCACGCCTCAGCTATTTCAGCTCAGTACAACAAGGATCCTCCTATATTTTCACATCCATTACTAAGACAGTACCTCAGAGGGGCTAAGAACATAAGACCACCCCGGAGAGCACCAACACCAACTTGGGATCTCAAATTTGTTCTGGAAAAGCTTCCACTACCGCCCTTTGAACCAGCTTTTACAGCTGATTTACAGTTTCTATCATGGAAAACTGCCTTGCTGCTAGCAATAACTTCAGCACGAAGAGTCTGAGCTACAGGTCCTAATGGCAGTGGAGCCTTTCATCATTTTTCATCAAGACAGAGTCGCTTTACGAACTAACCCTTCCTTTATGCCAAAGGTGGTATCCAGTGTGGCCCTAAACCAAACCATTCATTTGCCCACCTTTTATCCAAACCCCCAGAACAAAGGGGAAAGGCTCCTACACTCTTTGGACATTCACAGACAATTACGTTACTACTTTGATAAAACTAAGGCTTTCAGAAAATCTGACCAGCTCTTTGTATCCTATGCTGCAGGATCACAAGGAAAAGCTATCTCAAAACAGACAATTTCAAAATGGATAGGACATTGTATCCATTTCTGCTACACACACCATGGGAAATCTGTACCTGGTAACATTAGGTCCCATGCCATCAGGGCTACAGCAACATCAACAGCCTTTCTCAGAGGGGTGTCAACCAAGGATATTTTGGAGGCTGCAACTTGGAGTTCAGTGCACACCTTCACCAAGCACCATCACTTACCTCTGTACTCTCAGTTCTGCAGGGCATACTAGCTTCTCTAAACCCTGTTTAGTTCCACTGCCCATCCTTAGCTTTGGGATTCAACCCAAGTGTGATGATTGCAGCAGTGTAACACGATGAACATAGTACAGTTTTGTACCAATCATAAATGTAGATGTTCGAGTGTTCACACTGCTGCAGTCCAGGTTACCCTCCCTCCATCCTCTCTGACCTAGCTGAACTTTTCTATACCTTTCTATCCTTTACAACCTTTGTGGTGTATTTGCTTGTCACTGAAGGTATTCCTTTTATTTCCTTTATATGTTTTATTAGCAATATGTATTGCCTACCTACTTGGGGGCACCTGACATCTGGGGCAAGAAAAACTGAAGAAAATGGCGTTGGATGCCTCTTATATACCCCTGGCGCACTGACATCAGGGAAGAAGCGACAGCAACTGACGCCGGACCAAGACTTTGGAACTCTGGCCGACTACGGGACCGCCTGACGGCAGGATAACCCAAGTAATGATGACTGCAGCAGTGTGAACACTCAAACATCTACATTTATGGTAGGTACAAAACTGTACTATCTCCATTCAAAAGCTAAGGGTTTTCAAAAACTTCATCATATGGACTCGACTGTATGAATTCAGAATATGAATTTAGAGTTTCTGAAAACATGATCAACTGATGGGGTTCCATATATACATTATATAATGTGTGCTATATATACGTGTGTGTATCTGTGTGTGTGTGTATGTATGTATGTATGTATATATATATATATATATATATATATATATATATATATATATATACACGTGTGTTTATGTACAGTGGATATAAAAAGTGTACACACCCCTGTTATAATGCCAGGTTTTTGTGATATAAAAAAATGAGACCACAATACAGCATTTCAAAACTTCCTACCTTTAATGTGACCTGTAACTTGTACAATTCAATTAAAAAACAAATCTGTTAGGGGAAAAAAATATAAAAACTAAAAAATGTACAATAGGCTGGTTGCATAAGTGAGTGCGCCCTTAAACTAATACTTTGTTGAAGCACCTTTTGATTTAATTACAGCATTCAGTCTTCTTGCACCCCCTACATCCCCTGCTACTTAAATATACCGACTCAGAGATCACAGTACAGTGAGGAAAACTAAGTCTTTTGTTCCACGCTGTACAATCTCAATTCAAAGTGTTCCAAGTTTCAAAACTTTGATCGTATGGTCTTGGCCATATGAGTTTCGAAGTTTTGATCAAACAAGGTAGCCCTATATATATGTATATATGTATATATATATATATATATATATATATATATTTTATATATATATATATATATATATATATATATTTTATATATATATATATATATATATATATATATATATATATATATATATATATATATTTTTTATATTTTTGATATATATATATATATATATATATATATATACATATATATATATATATATATAGATATATATATATATATATATATATATATATATCTATATCTATATATATATTTGTGTGTGTGTATAAATATCTATAGATGTCTATACACACACAAACATGCACACACACATAAATACATATAAATACTAGGCTAGCTGTCCTTTGTGGGCCATTTCAAGCCTTGCCAGTTTCCCCAACCTTGACAATAAAATCCTACATTATGAGTTTGTGTGGTAAACGCCTTGACCATTAAGCCATCCCCCAACCCAGCTCATGGCGCTCCCAGTACTGTGATAGTGTCTTCCATGTCCATAAATGTGAAGACCAGGAACCAGATGGAAAACATACCAAACAAGCCTGTATACAAACTCCTTTTATTGCAGTAAAAACATACCAAGATTAAGCAGTGTGCTTTATTCTGATGAAGTCTTCTATGTGAAAGATGAAAGTGCTTAATCTTGGTGTGTTTTTACTGCAATAAATGGAGTTCGTATACAGGCTTGTTTTGGTGCATTTTTCATTTGGTTCCTGGTCTTCTGTTGTTCACACTGCACCAGATATTTGGATCATGTCCATAAATGTCGTAGACCCTGTAGGAAAACAGGCCTGATGTATGCTGGATAAAGCACTTTAAAGTTCAACTTTTTTGAGCAGCACCATTGTACGACTGGGATTAATCTGACCTTTTTTTATGTTTCAACACTTTAGTACTGCTTGATAAAAATTGTGTTTTCTCCTTGGTCTCCAACTTTGTGACAGCAGGCGTTCCTTTAAAGCACAAGTGGAAATGAACTATTATCTGATGATGGATACATATGTCTAAATGCACTGGTGTGTAATTGATTCAATGACATAAGCAAATACCATTCTTGAAGTAGAGGTTGATTTTTTTAATTAATGATGAATTTTAACAGCTTTACCTGGAAAATAAGTGCAGTGTGCCATATTTGCCATTCAACTAGTAATTTTAAATTTTTTTTTTTTTTTTTTTTTTTTTTTTTTTTATTATACAAAACCTGTTGTCTCTACCCTTCTCTTTCTCTGGAATGCGTACTCTGCAAATTCTTTCTTCTTTCCTGGTCCTCCAAGTCTGTAATATGGGATTCCAACTGTTCCAGTTTTACTTGAGAATCCAAAATGTGTAAATATGCTTGCTCTTTCAGCATATCATTAATGTCATCAGAGTTCAGTGTGAAAGCTTTTTTCTATGTCCTCAAATTTTGTCTCACACTGAATCATGCAGTATTTTAGCTTTCTATCAGTCGCTTGTAGTTTCCCTGTTATCCAGGCCAAGGCTGGCTGACTTCTTTTATTGCAGTGGATGCATCACAGCCCTTCTCTGCCATTACTGATAAGTGCTGAATTGTCTACACTTCTTCAGTGATGTTACCTAGGTAATACTTTTGTTTCCCCTCCTGCTTTACACTTACCTTTAGGAAGAGTACCTGTATCAGCTGTCTTTGGTTGTGTTTTCAGGTGGTTTGCTTTTTTTGTTTGTTGCCAAAATGCGTTGGTGTGTAATTGATTCAATGACATAAGTGAATACCATTCTTGAAGTACAGGTTGACTAATTTTTACTTGCTCATAATAGTTCTACAGTGTATATGTTGAAGCATGAAGTATGTGAAATACGTGATTTGTCTGTGCCAGTCATTGTGAAATAAATGTGAGTAGTTGAGTGTAGTACATTTTCACTTTTGCCAGAGATGCTAGTGGTACTAGTCTGACTGCTAACCTTCAGTATAATTTGTTAGTATGGGTAACATTATTTATGCCCGTTGTCTTCTGGACTACTGCTAGGGAGAACATTGGCAACTTCACATACCATTATAACTGTAGAAAGTATATGCAGTGTACCTTATTTGATATACTCTTGTGTTACTAGCACAGATAACGTTTTTTGGAAAATGTCTCATAGAGCTGTTTTTTTTATTGTACCTTTGTCATGTACCTGCTTGAACAGCAGCAATTCATTGCTTTACTTCCTTTGTTGTGTGGGTTTTTTGCAGGCTTTTTTTTTTTTACTGTGTTTAATGCTTTTCTATTTGTACTGTATTTCATAAACACAGGCTTAGCTGTGAATGCTGTAGTTTTAAAAATCACACACCTTACAGCAATGTAATATATGTAACACATTGTAAAATTCACTTCTTTGCAGTGGTTTTTGGCCAACTTTTCATATCAAGAAGCACTTTCTATGGCACAAGTAGCAATTGTGAACATGTTGTCTTCAACCTCTGGTAAGTGTTACTTGTTTCTTTTTTCACATTAAATTTTACTTAGCAGGTTTACTGGAGAAAGCACTTTTCAGGCCATATTAAAAATGTATGTAGGTATGGTGGTTTACATTAAAGAGCAGTATATATATATATATATATATATATATATATATATATATATATGTGATGCCCCACCACTGGCCCAGTAATCAAGGAGCCTCAATCATCTCCACTGGCAACACTGGCGGACGTACAAACTGGGAGGATGACAGGTATGCAAACAATATTTCCAGATACAGCTCTCTGCATCAAGTACAGATTCCCTTAAGAGCACACAAGAGGCCACAGTCCGTCTGGGGCTCTGCAGATCCCCAATAAGACTGTCTACTGGCACAGCTATAGACTTGAGATCTCAGCCGAGTGACCAAGCCAAGGCCTCTAGCACCCTCTTTGTCCAACCAGTGCTTCATGTCTTTTCCCAAGTAGCTGACACATGCACTCTTTCAGGTTTGATTTATACACACAAACACCCACCTCGGAAAGACTGGCACAGGTTTACTAGCTATGCCCCCTTCTGCACAGACTATAAGGTAGTTATTACTGCCAACAGTCACTCCTTATCAGCTACTTTAAGGCCCATAACAAAGGGTATCCAATCTTGCTGTGTAATATTACTATCAGTACAAGTGGTAGTTTGACCAAGAGCAAGGCTATTGGGAGTGGCCCACAGTATCACCAAATAAATATGCAAGTACTCTCAGAACTTAAATATGTCTCACAAACATCAGCCACAGTGATAGATTTAAATATATTTAATAATAAAAGAACAAGAAAATACTAAATAATCGCATTTACGTCAAGAGTTCAAAATCACAGGAAATATTTAAAACAACATTTCAGGACAGTCTCAAATAAATAAAGGAAACATCTAAGCTATACTTCACTATATGCCTGTCTGTATCTAAGAGAAATTACTGTACCCTAGTTAACTTGCTTACAGAGCCAGGCAAGACAGATGTGGTGAGTGGGTCTTCCAGCTGATGCTATCAGGTCTAAGACAAAATACAGAATACTCTGTCTCTCTGAGACTTCTCAAATTAATATCTCCACTATTACTGCTGGGTTAGCTTGTTAGGATGACATCACTTCTTATCATCTGACTTTAGTTCCCAAACTAAACCCCTATTGCTAGAAACTGCCAGCCTTTAGGGTCTACCTCTTAAAAATATATAGCCCTCGGATCTTTGCAGCTGCTTAAAGGCATAAAACAATAAAACAGTTTCAAGACAATGCAGAAGACTCCGTAGTTTTAGACATCTTGTCTCCTTACTGCATTTAAACCATCTTTTATGGCGCAGTTATAAAAATGTAATTTCAATTATTTTTCTGAAGTTTTGCAAGTTAACCTTCTGTGTTCCAGTTTCCACTCTTAAAATATATACATTTATACAGTTGCAGTAGTGTATATACATTTTGTTCTTTTCCAGTAGGTTACACTGTGGATACATCTTTAAGCTCAGTACTTTACAAACCTTTTCAACACACTGTACCAGCAGTTTGATATGCAGACAACTTGCAGTTCTAATACATTCGTAACACAAACATATGAATTATGTTGACATTCACGAATGACATATGATTATTTACAACATTCTAGCTAGCTGTGCTTGACAGTACCTCCTTTTGTCACGTGTGTGTGTGTGTGTGTGTGTGTGTGTGTGTGTGTGTGCGTGTGTGTGCGTGTGTGTGCGTGTGTGTGCGTGTGTGTGCGTGTGTGTGCGTGTTAGTGTTAAAAATAACTTCAGCACACACGGCCCCTGATAATCATTTTTTTGACCATTTTTAAAGAGACGAGGGATACCAGAAGATCACTATATTTAGTTTGGGAAAACATTGGCTTATAAAGTCCTTATACCAAGCACTTCAGCTTAACACAAAAAAAAAAAAAAAGCTGGGGATCATTCATTTTTTCTGAGACTGTAAGGTGATTGTCATTTACTTTTGAGAAGCCACAAGGATAGTCAACTTAATATGGACTGTTATAAATTGTGCTGACTTTTATTCAGTAGTCACCACTCTTAGTTTTACAATCTGAAAATTTACAATGGCCATTCTGGCTTGATTTCCACCCTAACTTTAAATGACATGGTCTTTCATACTTCTGCAAGATATTTTTATTAAAGCAACAAAGAATAAAGACTATGGTGTAGGTAAACCGGTCCTCCAAAAAATAAATCGTACAGTAACACAGTCAAAGGAGGCAGCGGAACACAGCAGTAAAATTCAAGAATTTAATCCCAGAACAAAAACAGTAAGCACTTTCGCAGCAACAGCTGCTTCATCAGACTGATGATTTTGACTCTGTTACTGTATAGTTTTATTAAAGTTTTAGGATATGACCCATTAATTCCACTTTTATTTTATGTTGCATAGCATAACAGCTTTTACAACAAATGGATAACCATTTCAGATATGGGCATGCCTCTCAGAACAATTAAAATATGTGCATTGTGCTATAAAATATAAAATGACAGAAGTGTATTACTTTTTCCACAGAAATCATTTTATAAGTATATACTGATGTGATTCAGTTGCACACTGTGTTGATTTGACAAAAATGCAAAATATGCATTATTTGTGAAGTGAAGGACAAAAGCAGCACTTCCAAATGGCTATGTGAATCTACTGGTGGCAGCTAACAATAATGGATCACTTCTCTAACCATTGGAAGTATTGTAGCATTTTTTTTTGAGTACTGTATTGTGACCATCAACTACTAAATATGCATAGCTTTTGTGGTTCCAGCTTTAAAAGTACATATACAACTTTCTTTTGAAACACTAGTAAATGCGTATGAGTTTAAACTGGGATCTTGCATCCAGTGCCAAAAAATTCTGTATGCAGGAGAAATAAATACGGGATTTACTTCTGATATATTTTCAACTCGGTAAAGGAATATTTTAGGCCATTATTATACTCAACATTCTAAGCAATATTTTTTGACAGCACCATAATGAAAACAGTATAAGGCAAGACAGCAGACTGTGGCACTGATTGCTCATGGTATAAAGCTATTATTCTTTGAAAGGCTACATTTCTGTTCACCTTTCAGATTCCATTACAGAACTTTCACTTAGTAACAACAGGGGTGTTCAGCAACCAAACACAACTAAAGCTGTAATTCTAACCTGAGATCTTTCAGCACGCCGTCTTATTTTTATTTTATTTTAATAATTTTGTCACATTAACTTTCATTATTAACAACAGGGTTGGTGTCTTGTCAGTAAAGTTTACTGAATAATACTCTGATTTCACTTTGCTAACAATAATGCAGTAAAAGAGTTCACTCAATTGCTGCTCCAACTGAGCTGATTAAAGGTCTTTGTTTCCAAGTGGAATGCAACATAACTGCCAGCAGTTTAAATGCTTCTTTGTCATATATCAGTTCTGAGCAGAAAAATGGAAGATGATTATGTGACAGTCTGCATGAAGACTAAGGCATAATAAGCAGCTAGCTCTAGTTTAATTCAGATACTTTCTTTTTGGCACATTAAGCATATGATTGTGATACTCTGTGGAGCTGCAGTCAACACAATGAATAAAAGTGTGGTTTACATTATTAACAAAAGAAACTAGCACCCAAGGATATTTTTACATTAAAATGTAATGGAGAAACAATTTTTATTTTGTATAATATCTGTCCATTCCCCCTATTGACCCTGAAAGAGGGTCAACACCTTACTCACAATTGGATTAATTCTTCAGTGAAAACGACGTTTACAGGCTTTACAGCTAGATTAGCAACTTTAGTCAGGAAAACTTTTAAACACAAAGTACAGCAGTTAGAAATGTTATTGCCTGTTTCAAACTCTTGAATAGATGAGTAAAACCATTCCATCTGTTATTCTTTGTACTTTGGTCTGGTGGCCTGTGAAACCTCTAGAACTTTTTTCAAGATGATTTTGAATGGATTCAGATTTATCTGGAATGTATGAGCATGTACTCCCCCCCCCCCCCCCCCTTCACATGCTAGAACATAGTTTAGGGCCATTCTGTTTTGCAGAACCACAGTAGACATGGCTTTCATTTTTTCTGTGCTATCTGATATTGCTCAAAAGGTAGCATTGGCTAAAATCTCAGAGTCTGGACAACTTTCTTAATTCCCAGATAGCTTTGGCCATCCTGTACAGGGGGAAAAATCTCGGCCCCAGCTGTAACATCATCCCCTAAATCAATATGCCACAGTCCTTTTTCATTAGCATACCCTTCATCATGGTTCTATCTATGAGGTGTCCAGTATGCCCACAGGATTGGTATCTATATTTCTGTGCTTTTTAACATCCTAGCCTTTCCTTTGTGCAGTTATGAAGTGTGATTGCTGGAGTTACTAGACCTGTGTGACATGATCCATACCAATCATCTGGCAGCTACATGTAGGCCATGCTACTACAAATATAGTAAGGCTTAATGCTTCTTTCAAGGGTTCATACCAGTTGGGGTAGAGGTAATGCAGGTGGTCAGATACTTAAACTTGCCTGTTAAGTTTTTGTTGGACAACCAAGGCAGATGGGAAACTGCTGCCACACTCCAAGGTACATGTAATCTTTGGTAATATTTAAGTTGCACTTGCTTTTGCCTGAGTATGCATCTTACCCCTCAGTATTATCTCTGTAAAAAAACACCGTTGTCCTAGATTGTTCCTGTCTTTGATGAGGTTTTAAGTATGATTAATGCAACATTTATTGATAAACCTTTGGTTAAGCAACCATTCCTTATATGTTTTATTTACCTCCAGATTTTGGACAGCCTGGCTGCTGCCCTTAGCTATGGCTTGGTCAGCTATTTGTGTAAACAGTGTTAGTGTGCCAGTTGCATCAGCCCAGCCCATCACAGAAATTTCCCCTCTGGGCATAGGTGATCTAGCACAAACCAAGCACATGGAAATGTTAATTTCTGCAACATACAACCTTTGCGAGACCAAAATGATGTTATAAGATAACATTTAATCTTTATGGGGGAGGGGGTCTGTTTGTTGTTCCTCTGCCTGGGTAGGAGTCACACATCCAAAAAGAAAAGAAGTCTGGTTAGAATTTTTTTTTTTAACTAAATTTTCTTTGCCTCACTTCTGTTCCTGTTTTTCTTTTTTGTTCTGAAGTTGGCACTGGTTTGTACCGCTGCCCTGTAGGGATACCAGAACCGATGCATATTCATTTGTCTGCAAAACAGAACACAAATTAATTACTGTTGTGCTGCTCAGGCCCTAATGTCCCACTAGCCTTAATGATTTTTCACTAATCCCTGTGGACAGCCCCCCCCCCCCCCACACACACACACTTTTTGTCCTTCACAACTGTATTCAGTATCCACAACTTCAAAAAAACCTGTAAAAGAAATGCTGCTGAACTCGTGGATCTGCTCCTGCCAAAGCCCATCCTAACTCTCTTACTGTGTGTTTCTCTTTTATTACTCCGTCTTTTAATCCATTTGTCCATCCATTTTAAACCACCCCTAGTACTTTAAGTATAACCCAGTCTACTATTCTGGTGTCCTTTCTATTTCACCTTTGTACTGCCATCTGCACTAGTGTTTTAATTCATATTTCTTTGCTCCAGAGCTTGCTGATTTGTTTTATTTTGTACTGTATTCTGAGATTTATATGTAACTATAGTAACCACCATATGCCTTCTAGTATCATTTACTTCACTGCCTTCTGATTTATTTTTGTATTGTATTTGAGATTTTTTTTTTTGTATTTACAGTTACCTGTTGCATCTGTAATAGAGTTTTTGTATTTGAAACTTTCTGCACTTATGTTGTTTCTGCTTTGATAAGTGTTGTGTATGGAGCTTTTGTCCCCCAGGTCTCCACTGAAAATGGGCTCAAGCTCATTTAGACAAACCTGGTTAACAAATGTCAAAATAAATAAATAAATTCTGTTTTTTCTCATTTTACCTGGTAAACCAAGGACCCAACATGTGCTGTTACTATGTAATAGGTTCATAGGCGGATACTAGGCTATCTGCCCGAAAGCGTTTATAAGCCAAGCCGGGATGTGTTTGCTTTCACTACCCCCTTAGATTAGTTCCCTGTGCCTCTGTCCAGCAGAGCCATTGAAGTGATCCCCGGGGTAAACTTTGTTTTCCATCCACTCATCAAGGTTTCTCTTGAAGAGGGCAAGGTTTCTCTTGAAGAGGGTTAGCGTGGAGCTCTGCCTAATGTAGATTGGAATCTTGTTCCAGAGCATGGGAGGTCTCTGGGACAGGAATCTATCCCTCCAAGCACGTCCTATTTATTGTTGTGGTGAGGTTTAGATCCTTAGAATGTGTGGCTCGAAGGGATATGGTTTTCTTTAGGTGGAGCATGTCCATCAATTCTGGGTTGGACATGGCCTTATTTGTCAGACAGAGATCACCTCTGAGTAGGCGGGATGCAACCGAGTACAGCTGGAGTTTTAGTCGAGCTGCATAGGGCATCTGTTTGAGGCCAGTGATCCTTTGGTGAGGTACTTCTGTGGTCCTTCCAGCTGTTGCAGGTGTCTTGTATGGTACATCCCGAATGGGGTGTTGTACTCTATGATGGGTCTGATGAGTGATGCGTAGAGGGGCATGATCACCTCTTTTGATCTGGATACAAACGCTTTTGTGATTAGGTGGGCTAATTTTCTAACCACTTTGGCAATGTGATCGTCAAAAGAGAGGTTACTATCTACTTGGGTCCCCAGATCCCTTATTATGTCATCCGTATTTATGGGGATACCACCTATGTGGTAGTTTGTGGGTACTTTTTTCCAAAGTGGATGACTATGCACTTTTTTGGCATTTAGCTTGAGGCCAAAGTTTTGACACCAGGTATCTGTCTCAGTGAGACCCTTTTGGAGGATGTCTGTGTCAGCTGGAGAGTCAGTTATAGCTCCTAGTTTGCAGTCATTGCGAACCTGGTCAGCCGTAGTCGTCCTGTGCTTGCCTGTACCTCTGAGAAGTATATGCCAAACAGGAGGGGTCCTAGGACTGAGCCTTGGGGAACACCACTAGTAACTGGTTTGGAGTCTGACCTAGCTCCTGCAACTCTTACCATGTGGGTTCTGTCCTTGAGCCACTTGGCAACCTATCTCGTGACGTAAGGGTTTATGTTCAGGCTGGTGAGCTTGTCTATAATACTTGAATTGGGAATGGTGTCGAAGGCCTTTGCGAGGTCTAGGTAGGCTATGTGGACCACCCTCATCTATAGCCTTGGTAACTGTCTCAGAGAAGTCCACCAGGTTTAGGAGGCATGATCTGCCCTTAAAGCCGAACTGGGTAGGGCCAGTGTGTCGAGGTTCCCAGTGTCTCTGTTGATTAGATCCATGATGGATGGGCTCCATAGCCTTGCAGACCAAGCTAGTCAGGCTTATAGGGCGATCGTTCCCGGGGTCTGTTGTGGCTCCACCTTTGTGGAGCGGAATAACCGTTGCTGTGCGCCACTCTATGGGCATGTAGCCTGTGGAGAGGCTGAGTTTGAACAGTGTGTTTAGGTGAGGGGTTAGTTCATCTTTGAGCTCATATAGGATGCAGCCTGGGACACAGTCCGCTTCCACTGATGCTGTGTTTTTGGCTTTGAAGAGGGCTGTTTTAACCTGAGTGTCTGTGATTTCAGGGGCACTACATTCTTCTGGTATGGTTATGGGCCCTTTTGGGGATTAGAGGGGGGTAAAGTCCAAGCAGATCTGAGAATTGCCACTTAGATTATGTACATAGCTAAAGAATGCATTGTGGTTATCTTTGGAGTCCTTGGCAATTTTTCTTTCAAAGCTAGCCTTGGATGATTTTGTGAAGGATCGTAGTTTCTTGCTGATACTGATCAGGGATGTCTTCCCTTCTTGGGATTTTATTATTTTCTGTACTACTTTCCTCCTCCTATTGTATAGCTTGTTTATGGCAGGGGTCCACCAGACTGGTTTTCTTTTCTTGAAGGAGTTAGTCTTGGTTTTGCTTGGGATAGCACAATCCATGCATTTTTGTAGGTGCCTGTAGAGTGCATTTGTAAAGGATTCTGCAGCTTGGACAGCATTATCCTTTAGCATGGGGGCTTTGAAACTTTCCACCTCGGTCTTAAGTAATGTGAAGTTTACTTTTGAAAAGTTTTTCACAGTGGTTTCTTTGACCGGGGGTGGGGGCGGAATGAGGATATACAGAGTGATTAGTTTATGGTCAGATCTATCCAGCGAGGGGTTGACCTCCGGTGTGGAACACTGGTCTGCCCGTGTTGGTGATGACCAGGTCCAATATGTTGTCACCTCTGTTGGGGGTGTTTGAGTTTATAAATTCTAGGAAATGTTGGGCAAGGGAGTTAGTACTTGAGTAGTTCTCCCAGTTAATGTTTGGGTAATTGAAATCACCCAACATCAGGGCGTTTAGTAGGACCTTTGTTTCCAGAAATGTGGAATGGGGGTCCTGGGACATGGTGGGTGATCTGTAATAACCTACAATTTGAATTGCAGTTTTGGCCATTGTTAGTTGCACGTGGATAATCTCTGAAGCATCGTGCTGTGCCACTAACCTGGAGTTGTGGGTATCCTTGATGAATATGGATACACCCCCCCCTTTTGTAATTTGGTCTGGGCTTTGTGGCCGAAGTGTATGGTATGAGTTGTAGCCTGGAAGTGCTGTGGTGCTCTCTGAAGCCTTAAACTAGGTTTCTGTTACTGCACATATATCGATTTTCTCCATACTGAGGAAGTGCCTCGAGTGCATGCATTTTGAGGTTTAGACTTCTGGCACTGAGTAGCATTACCCTCATTTTTTTGTTACTTATGCTATTTACGGAGGTGGGTTTGTCTTTTGAGCCTTGCCTAAAAAAGGCACTATGGGGGGTAGCAAGAGCCTTGGCCAGTATTCGAAAGCCTAAGGGTGACAGGTGCAAGCCGTCTTTAGCAAAGCAACGTGGCTTGTCGAGCATGTCATCCCAGGCTGACAGACTGGATCCTCTTTGAATGACACCAGAAGCTTAGCCAATTGTTGAAATTGATCATTTTTTCTTTATACTGTGGTATCATTTTTGGTGAGGGCAGGATGCTACTCAGGGTCAGGGTCATACAGGCCTGGGCTACGTGAACAGAGAAGTCTCCTCCATGTCTCTTTTCATGTAGTCAAGGGAGGTACGACTCTGGTCATTCACACTGAGCCGAGTGCCTCTTCAGTGGTCTTTCTATGCAAGTGTTCTCCTTTGTACAACATTTGCTGTGAGATAATGCATACTCAACTCTGCCGTAATTTTTTCATTTAAACGTAAGTAGCCATTTTGCAGTCTGACTGATTTGGATCCTGTGGAGTACAATATTTTTTATGGCATGGTGTGGTGTCTGAACTATGATGGATGAAAACTGTAATGTATTCTATCTGTGTGATTCTCCATTGTATTACACACAATACCTGTACACATGGATGATTCCCTGGAGTCGTCATTCATCTGTAAAAAATGATGGGCCAGCTTCATTTTTATATTGTTAAATGTCTGCATGGCCTCAGGGTTCCAAACAATCAGTTCTGTTGATGGTTTCTCAGGGTTGATTAACCCATACAAAAAGGTGCAGTTATTTTGACAAAGTTTGCAATAAATTCCTAATTGTAATTCAGGACCCCCCCACAAATTTTTGATAATCTGTAATTGGAGTAGAAGAGTGGGAATTTAATACTCTGCACAGAGTACAGGGTGGATTGGATTGTGCAGTATACTGTGACTCTCAATTTTAACCACATTCTGCATGAACTGCACCTTTTGAGGGTTTACTTTGAATTCTGCCTCTTTCAGTGCCCTTAACACCTTTTCCATGTCTTGCAAATGTTTTTCATTGTTTTTTGTCAGAATGAGAATACCATTAAGATTTTGTAATACATAGATGAACTGTAGTTCACCTAATATTTTAGCCAGTGTTTGTTGGAAAATTACTGGGCTATTCTGAAACTCCTGCAGCAGCCTTGATGTCCTTCATGGATGCATCTGCAGTCATAACAACTGGGTTGTCCTGTCGTCAGGCAGCCCTTCGGTCGGCCGGATTCCAAAGTCTGGGTCCGGCTTCGGCTGATGTCGCACTTCACCCGACGTCATCTCTGCTGGTCTTCGGGTATAAAGGCATCAGCCGACGCCATTTTCCTCAGTCTTTCTTGCCGCGTGGCGCCCGAAGCAGAAGCTGTTCGCAAGTGCCGGTCGGTCAGATCCAGAGATTACTACTACCGAATACTACTTCGAAGACTTCTAAAAGCGAAGTACCCCGTTGGGGACTCTTTCTTGCCTCAGCCGATGTCAGAAAAAGTCAATAACTGTTTAACTTGTGGGAAACAAATACCTCATAAAGATTTCCACTCTTACTGTCTGCCTTGCTTAGGCCCAGACCACGACGTAGCAGCCTGTTCGGCCTGTGCTTCCTTCAACCGACGAACGCTAAGGCATCGGTCGGAGTTTGCTGAACAGTTTTTCGTCTCAGACTTTGCGTACATTATGCCGTCGGATCCTCCGACTTCCCAAATTGTTAAAAAACGCAAGGAAAAAGACCGACACTCGCGGTCCGCGGTTTCGGCCGAAACCACGGTTAAGCAAGCCGCGAGTGTCTCGGTTTCGGCTGAAACCGAGAAAACTGGTCAATCTTCAGCCGAATCCATGACTACTACTGAGACTCCCGCTACTTTACCTGAATCGGCCTCAGAAATTTTGCCTACAACTGTGGCTTCTAGTGAGTTATCTGACACCATCCCTTTGGATGTCTCCACCCCAGCACGTGGTGCTGCAAGACCCCCTGCAGCCATGTCTATCAAGGCCTTTGCCAGGGCTAAAGCAGCCAAATCTGCTAAGTCAGTGCCTGTTAAACCTCCCTCACACAGGCCCACTTCCAGTTCACAAATGCTTACTCTGGCAGAAGATTTAATATCCTTAATTAGGGGATCCCAATCTCACCCAGACAGGGCCTCTCAGCCACCAGAAAAGAGACCTAGGACAGAGCCCCGAGCCAGTGTCCTCTGATGATTCTGGATGACTCCGACATTGCAGAACAGCCAGAGGATCCTTTTCTACTTATGAAGACTCTGATGCTGAAGAATCCATTCCAGCTGCCTCTCCACCAGAGGAATTTTCCTTTGGGAAACCTTACATGCCATGAGAGAGCAATTCCAATGGCAGGGACAAGATTTCTCAGATTGCAGAAAAGGCTTAGGACTTTTCTGCACTTACCACAACATAGGCCCTTAGCTATTCCTCCTGTTTTGCCTGTTGTGGATGATGCATTTAATGATGTCTGCACTGCTCCTGATTCTTTACTTCCAGCCCCTGCCAAACCTGATAGATTTTACAGGGTACCAGACACTCATCACCACCTATACAAGGCCCCACTGGCGGACCCCGAAACTATTTCCCAGGGGCCTAAGGCAGTAGCCTCGACCACAACAAAAAACCCTATACCTTCAGAAAGGGAATCCAGGTCTTTAGACAGATGGGGCAAAAAAGTTTACACTTCTGCTACTCTCTCAGCTAGAGCTTTAAACTGTCAGTTTCACATGATACAATACCAAGAGTTTATGCTTGATCAGTTAACTAAAAAACTATCCTCTGATGACTCTATAGATAAGAAATATGTATTAGAAATGGTAAATAACATACAACAGGTTAGTAACCATTCCTTAAAATGTGGCTATGATGCACTGGAGGCTTCATTTAGATCAGCCGTGACTGGCACAGTGAAAAGAAGACATGCATGGTTGAAAGAGCAGGTCTTACCGGATCATGTTAAAGCTAAGCTCTTAGATGCTCCTATGGATAAGGCCAGTTTATTTGGTACACCTGCCCAGCAGGTAATGAAGAAAATGGAAGAAAAGGCAAAATCTGTACAAACAGTTAAAGATTTCTTACAGGTTCAGCCCCCAAGGTTTAGCAGGAACTGGCCTGCCAAAAATTGGTCCTTTCCTGACTCCACAAGATCCCAAAGGGGCAGGAATAGACGCTCCAGAGGCAGAAATCAATCCAGAGGAGGTGCCTACAGAGGACGACAGTGGCAAGGTAATAACAGAGGCACAGACACAACCACTACCACTGCAACAGGACAATCACAGTGACTTGACTCTAACTCCGCCTACCAGGGAGCAAATAGCAGCACCATTAGGCGGAAAGTTAGCCTTATTTTCGAAAAATTGGCACTATATCACAAAAGACAAGTGGATTTTGCAAACCATAGACCAAGGCTACCGGTTCTACTTCCACACTTTACCAGTCAAAAGAGGAATGCCAAACCTGCCTCCAAATCAAAAAATAGAAGCTCTACAGCAGATAATGCAATTAACAAAGATGAGAGCTGTGGAAAGAGTACCAATAACAGAACAGGGCAAAGGATTCTACTCCAGACTATTCCTAGTTCCAAGAAAAGAAAAAAGTTGGAGACCTATTCTCGACCTGTCCATCTTAAACACATACATCATTGTCCCAAAATTCAAAATGCTGACCCTACAGCAACTTCTTCCCATGCTGGGCAAGGAGTGTTGGCTGGTAACTCTAGATCTCAAGGAGGCATACCTGCACGTCCCCATTCGACCAAATTGCAGAAGATACCTCAGATTTCTTGCAGGATCAGAGCATTATCAATTCTCAGCATTGCCCTTTGGCTTATCTACTGCCCAGAGTATTCACAAAATGCCTGGCATCAGTAATCGCCCACTGCAGACTACAGAGAATCCAAATTTATCCATACCTGGACGACTGCCTGCTACAAGCGGACAACAAAAGCAAGCTGACAACAGATTTACAAAGGGTCATTTACTTGCTACAAGCCCTGGGATACACAGTCAATTTACAAAAGTCAAGGCTGATACCATCCCAAACAAGGACATTCTTGGGCGCGGAATTGGACACAGTAAAACAAATGGCATTCCTAACTGCAGAAAAACAAAAAGAACTCCCTCTTTACTTCTTGGCATTAACAAAACAGAACAAGCTAACAGCAAGAAAAGTTCTGCAGGCCTTGGGCTTCATGGCATCATGCATAATCTTGGTCCCACATGCCAGACTGCATATGAGAAAACTACAGTGGTACCTAAAGAATTTATGGTCCCAACACAGGCACAGCCTAGAAGCAGAAATACCACTAATCCCATGCCTAAAACAGGAGTTCCTATGGTGGGCTCAAGCATGCCAGTCAAACCCAGGCCTACCCTTCCACAACTTTCGAACAAGCCAAACCATCACAACAGACGCCTCAGACCTAGGATGGGGGGCACACATGCTGGACAAATGCATAAGGATTGTGGACTCAGGACCAGCTACACCTGCACATCAACCAAAAAGAAATGCTGGCAGTAAAACTGGCAATCCAAAAATTCAGACCATTTCTCAAAGAAGGCCATTTGATGATAAGGACAGACAACACCACAGTCATGTGGTACATCAACAAACAGGGAGGCACTCATTCATACCCCCTATGCAGAATGACTTTGGACCTTTGGAACCTGGCACTCAGCTACAACATCCAGTTACAGGCAATATTTGTACCGGGAAAGGAGAACACTCTAGCAGACATGTTAAGCAGAACCACCTCGGATGCTCACGAATGGATGCTACACCCGGACATCTTCAAGACCATCACAAAGAAATGGGGAATGCCACAAATAGATCTATTCGCTTCCCTCTCAATCACCAGCTCAAAATTTCTGCACAAGGACATTCCACCCACTTGCATGGAAGGTGGATTCGCTCTCCTTCAGCTGGAAAGGTCTGACAGCATATGCATTTCCACCTCTTCCCTTGATACACAGGGTATTACTAAAAATCAAGGAGGAACGTCCAAGGATAATCCTGATAGCTCGAACTGGCCAAGACAACACTGGTACCCATTGCTGAGGAGCATGTCTCGGGAGAAAATGTGGTCAATACCCCTGATGCCTTTGATGTTAACGCAGAACAACTACAGCATCATGCATCCAAACCTAAAAACTTTGCAACTGACTGCATGGAACATCACATAGCAGCAACTAATCCAGATCTTTCCCAAAGGGTTAAAGACATTATCCTTGAAGCCCGCAGACCATCAACAAGAAGGAACTATGCAGGAAAATGGAAAAGGTTTGTCATTTGGAGTGCTGAAAGAGGAAAAGATGTGTCGAATATAGATATTGCTAACATTCTGGAGTATTTGGCAGAGCTTCTGCATACAGGCCTGTCCTATTCCTCCATCAAGATACATGCATCAGCTATTTCAGCAGAATACAGCTTTGATCCACCTGTCTTTTCACATCCTCTACTCAGGCAGTTCCTCAGAGGGATCAAGAATGTAAAACCTCCTAGGAAACCACCATTGCCAGCATGGGACTTGAACTTTGTGCTAGAAAAGTTGACACTCCCTCCTTTTGAACCAGCAGCAACAGCAGATCTACAGCACCTGTCATGGAAAACTGCTTTCCTACTGGCAATTACCTCAGCAAGGAGGGTTTCTGAACTTCAGGCCTTAATGGCAGTACAACCCTTCCTAATCTTCCACCAAGATAGGGTGTCCATGAGAACTAATCCTACATTTATGCCTAAGGTGGTATCCAGAGTGTCTTTAAACCAGGCAATCCACCTACCTACCTTCTTCCCCAATCCACAAAACAGAGGGGAAAGAATGCTGCATACCTTGGATGTACATAGACAGCTACGCTACTACCTGGACAGAACCAAAAGTAACAGAAAAACTGACCAGCTTTTTGTAGCCTATGCAACAGGAAGGGAAGGAAAAGCAATTTCCAAACAGACAATCTCCAAATGGATAGGAAATTGCATACGATTCTGTTACTCCTTCCATGGAAAACCAATTCCACAGAACATAAGGCCTCATTCTACAAGGGCAACAGCCACTACCACAGCCTTCTTACGAGGAGTGGCAACCAAGGACATTATTGAGGCGGCTACTTGGACCTCCATGCATACATTTGCCAAGCATTATAATTTACCTCTGTATTCCAGATCCCGAGCAGGGTTTGCCACTGCTGTACTGCAAGGGATCCTAACCACACCATAATTTTTTCTTCCTCCTCCCCTAGTTGGCTATGGTATTCTACCCAGTTATGACTGCAGATGCATCCATGAAGGACATTGTACAGTTTTGTACCTACCATAAATGTAGATGTCCGAACTGGATAGCATCTGCAGTCAGGATTACCCTCCCTCCTTCCCCTCTGTGGTACTCCTAGGGTATTTACCCTCCTAATAGCTAGCTGGCGGGGAGTCTCTTATGGTGTATTTGTTTGTATATATGTACATACATGCTTATTTTTTGTGTTTGCCTTCTATCTTTTTGGAAACATTGGCATTTATCCAAAATTTAGCCTTCCAAGAGGGCAACTGGCATCTGGGGCAAGAAACACTGAGGAAAATGGCGTCGGCTGATGCCTTTATACCCGAAGACCAGCAGAGATGACGTCGGGTGAAGTGCGACATCAGCCGAAGCCGGACCCAGACTTTGGAATCCGGCCGACCGAAGGGCTGCCTGACGACAGGACAACCCAGTTGTTATGACTGCAGATGCTATCCAGTTCGGACATCTACATTTATGGTAGGTACAAAACTGTACTTTATGACATACTGCAGATTATCGAAGATAAGTTCACATTTGTGTTGAGTCTAGATGCAGAGGAATAGCGCGGAATCCATTTGCTAGCTCTGTTACCATGAAATGTCTGTTTTGAATCCAAATTAACTGATATTTCAGGTCTGCCTGGGACTGTGTGTGATATGGGGTTGGTAAATTTATTCCCCAGTCTGTAGCTGCCATATTTTTTCTGTATTGGTCTTACTGGAGAATTCAAGACACAGTGACCTTTCCTAATGATGGCTTCTTTTACCCAATCCTCCATGTATTGCATCATATTTTCAAATGCTAACTTTAGGATGGCATATTGTTTTTGAAATGGAGGTTACCTGCTTCCAGTCACTTTGACACACCATTTTGATTTTTCAACGAACTACAGTCTGTCTTACTTTTGCCAATATTTAAAGGAATTTAGTCGGCATCTGCTGCCAGATGTCCACAAAATCTGCACTGGTTAACCTTTTATTACCCACATCAGGATCATGAGACTGAATTGTAAAGCATTGCTAGAATAGATTTCTCTGCATTGTCTTGTTAAAATCAGTGACCGCTCTGACAGTAGACATCACTTCTATTCCCAAAGTAGTAGTCCCACAGGTAGAGTGTAGGAGTACTTTTACTTCTTTCCATGGTCTCCCCTGCTTACTGCTGAATTGTACTTTGATGGGAGTGCTCGGATTGCCACCACTGAAGATCCATTAAAACTGGATGGTATCATTTTATTGCCCTCATCCAGTGAAAGTGATTGATGAATTACCAGAAACACTGTTCCAATGTTAATAAACACTGTGTCCCAATTTGTCACCCCCTATCCCCATAATTGTGAAGGGCTGCCCATCCTTTACTAGAGTGAAGAAAGTAAATTTAGATGGTAGGCTGGGGAGGGGGGGGGGTCACACCCCTAGCAGAGATTACTTAAATCTTTTTTAACTTGCCAGATTTCGCTTTTTACTTCAGTCTTCTTGCTCTTAAAATCTGACTGATTTTCTCAAGTGGCTGGTGTCTGTCTGAGTAGCATCTTAGTCTGTGCAGAAAGTTCTACAGTTTTGGCACTGGAATCCACCCTTTTTTTGCAGATTTTCATGGATGTTTTTCTGTTTTCCTTTCCTTCTGTTGAAATGTTCATTCAGTAGAAGGATAAAGAGACTGTGTCTGTTTACCCTTGGGTCGTTAATCTGCGTTCTGGGGCAGGGACACATAGATTTCATGCACTGATCTTTTGTCTGATCTGTTTTTCAGTTGTGGCCTACGATAACTGTTTCTCGTAAGATTGTAATATGGTCTTTGAGTAATCTGTCCTTTCTTTGGCTCCTTATCAGCAGTGCTATATAATGCATTTGTCTTTCCTGGAAAAGGTATTTACCACATTCCCTCTTTACATGAACAAACCTGTTACAGAATAACAGTAAGTTTAACTATCGCCTTGTGGGATGTCTCTTTGGGGTGGGGTGCTGTGGGCATGTTTTCTGATGGGCAGTGTCTGACAGCAAAAATCTTAGTACTGCTGTTAGCAGAAATTGCAAATATTCTTGAAGTAACCTCATTGCATTCCATAAATTGCTTTTGCCTGACAAGTTTTTGAGCTGCATCCTCTACATTGTTGGCATTGTTGAGGATGTTAAGTTTGTTGCCATTGTCTAAACCCTTATTGTGCTCTAAAATGACTGTACTGCTAAGACTTTAACATCACTAGAGCTCATTTGTCCATTTGAATAATCACACACATCTTGAAATGCCATTTTAAAGAGCTGGATAGGTTCTAACAGGTAATCACGATGTTCTTCATCTCACATTGCTGCAGTCCTTACACTTGGGTAGTCCACTGTCCTCGGTCGGCCCGAATATCAAAGTATAAGGCTGACGTCGGTCAGGGCGCATTTGACTGACGTCAGGACGTCAGGGTACAAATGCGCATGACCGACGTCATATCCTCAGTCTTTTTTGCCGCATGGTCCGATGCAGAAGCAGTATTGCAAGTGCCGGTTGGCGTTCTGAGATTTTTCGATTTAGAAGTTTCAGACCGAGTTCAAAGTTGGCTAAGTACCCCGTTGGGGAATATTTTAGTTTTTTCTTGCCTCAGTCATTTACCGGATGTCAGAAAAAGTTAGTTGCATTTCTTGTGGGAAACAGATACCGCATAAAGATTATCATACTTTGTATATTCCTTGCTTGTTGTTGGCTGTTGCTCTTGTGCTAGATTTAATAAACGCACTATAAAGAGAAGGTTGGATTGTGCGAGGTTAGTCTTTGGGAAGCGGTGCAACTATAAAATGCCGTCGGATGCTCCAACGCCCGCTTCTTCAAAGAAGCGCAAGGACAAGGCAGTTAAGCCTAGGCTAGAAGAACCGTCTGTACCAGACACCGGTTCTTTAGAGGTGTCGGTGGAGCCGGTGGCTCCACCGGAGGTTTCTTTGTGTTCCCAGGGTGAGACCTTATTATTACAAGATGTGGCCTCTCAGGAGACTAGTCAGGCTGAGGGGGCTTCTCATGTTACTATACTCCCCTCCCTTCCTAAGGTGGCTAGGCCCTCTCCTTCTGTTTCAAAGGCTTCCCCCAGGGGCAGGCCAGGTTTAGCTTCAGTTGGTGTTACCCCTAGCTCTTCAGGTACTGTGCCCAAGAAGCATATGCTTAAAATGGCAGAAGATTTGATTACTTTGATTAGGGGTTCTATGCCCCCTCCTGATAAGAGGCCTAGGGTGGAGCCTGAGCTGGGGGGTTTTGAGCAGGCTTCAGATGTTTCAGAGTCTTCGGCTGAAGACTTGTGGGAGTACTCTCCTTATTCTGATTCTGATGTGGATGATTCTACTCCTTCTGCTACTCCTCCTGAGGATTTTTCTTTTTCAGAAACTCTTCATTCCATGAGGGAGCATTTTAAGTGGGAAGGTCAGGACTTCTCTGATTCCAGGAAAAGGCTTAGGGAATTTCTGTTGTTACCCCAGCATAGGCCTTTGGCTATACCTCCTGTTTTGGATGTGGTGGAAGATGTTTTTACAGAAGCTTCTCTTAATCCGGATTCTTTGCCTCCTGCTCCTGTTAAGCCGGATAGGTATTACAGGGTGCCTGAAGCTCATAAGTATCTTTTTAAGAGTCCTAGGGCAGACCCAGAAACTGTTAGCCAGGGGCCTAAAGGTGTTAAGGCTTCTGTTGTTAAGAATCCGGTTCCTGCAGACAAGGAGGCTAGGGCCTTGGATAGATGGGGTAAGAAAGTCTATACTTCTTACACTCTTGCTATGAGGGCTCTGAATTGCCAGTTTCACATGTTGAAATACCAAAATTATCTCCTTTCACAATTGAAGTCTAAGGTTGATGCTCTGGCAGTAGGTATTGATTGTAAGGAGTTGCAAGATTTAGTGCATGTTTCTGAACAGGTGGGTAAGCATTCTTTGCAATGTGGTTTTGATGCTGTACAGGCCTCGTCTAGGGTGGCTGCCACTGGGTCAGTTCTTCGCAGGCACGCCTGGCTGAGGGATCAGAATTTGTCTGAACATGTTAAAACAAGGATTTTAGATGCTCCTTTACAATCTGACGTGTTGTTTGGTCCTCCTGTTGAGACAGTTTTAAAGAAAATGGAAGACAAGGCTAAGTCTATGCAGACTGTTAAGGATTTTTTGCAGGTCCAGCCTCCAAAGTTTAGTAGAAATTGGCCTACTAAAGGGTGGACGTATCCTTCTTATGATTCACAGTCTAGGGGTAGATCTAGACGTGGTAAGGGCAGAGCTCAGGGCTCTTTCAGGCCTAGAACAGGGAGTTCTCCTGCACAGGCTTCGGTGAGGGCAGGGGTCAGTCCTTTCGTAAGCAGACCCAATGACCTACCTTTTCAGCTGCCAGAGCCTGCTCGTCTGGCAGCACCTTTGGGGGGAAGGTTGGCACTTTTCAAAGAAAATTGGAGTTTAATTACCCAGGACAGATGGGTATTGGATATCATACACCACGGCTACAGGTTTTATTTCCATACCTTGCCTCCTTTCAAAGGCATGCCAGGCGTTCCTCCTCAACAAAGAATAGAGGCTCACAAACAGGTTTCTCTGTTGCTCCACCTAGGGCCATACAGCCGGTCCCTCTGCCAGAAGTGGGCCTAGGATTTTATTCTCGCCTGTTCCTAGTACCAAAGAAGGGGAACACGTGGAGACCAATTTTGGATTTATCTATCCTCAACACTTATCTGGACATTCCCAAGTTCAAAATGTTGACGTTGCAGCAGCTTTTACCTCTGCTGGGCAAAGATCATTGGATGGTAACTTTGGATCTCAAGGAGGCTTACCTTCATGTTCCTATCAGACTAAGTTGCAGAAAGTATCTGCGTTTCGAGCTGGGACTTCTCACTATCAGTTCTCTGCATTGCCCTTTGGCTTATCTACTGCGCCCAGAGTGTTCACGAAAGTTCTGGCTCCAGTGATAGCTTTCTTCAGACTAAAAGGAATACAGATCTATCCTTATTTGGACGACTGCCTAATTCTGGCTCAAGGAAGAGAAGAGCTTCTTCATCATTTGGAATATGTGATAGCAGTGCTAAGATGCCTAGGGTATTCTGTGAACGAAATAAAGTTGTCTAGTACCCTCTCAAGACATGTGCTTTCTGGGTGTGAGACTGAATACAGCATCCCAGATGGCCTTTTTAACCCCGGACAAACAAAAGAGTCTATCCCTTTACTTCCATCAACTATCTCATCAGTCCGGGCTGACTGCAAGGACAGTCCTTCAAGCCTTAGGGTTCATGGCATCTTGTATTCTGGTGCTTCCCAATGCCAAACTGCATATGAGGAAGCTACAATGGTATCTCAAAAATGTATGGACACAGCACTGCCAGGATCTGGACACTGTCATTCAAATAATACCTTGCATTCAAAAGGAATTTTTGTGGTGGGCTCAGGAATGTCACCTAAACAAGGGACTCTCTGTGACCCGGCCAGAGGCGAGTCAGATTTTAACGACAGATGCCTCAGACAAAGCTTGGGGAGCTCATCTAAATGGAAAGTGGATACAAAACAAGTGGCCTGTCAGACTACAACATCTACATATCAACATGAAGGAGATGTTAGCAGTCCAGTTTGCATTAATTGCTTTCAAGGAATTACTTCTCCCAGGGCAGGTGTTGATTCTAACAGACAACACAACTGTCATGTGGTACATCAACAAGCAAGGGGGAACACATTCTTATCCTCTATGCAGGCAAGCAATGATTTTGTGGGAGACTGCTCTCAGTTTACAGCTCAATCTTCAGGCAAGGTTTCTGCCAGGAGCACAGAACTCCTTAGCAGATGTGTTGAGCAGACGAATTATGGATCCCCACTTGTGGAAATTGGATCCTCATGTATTTCAGAAATTGACAGTGTCATGGGGAACTCCAGACATAGATCTGTTCGCTTCTCCACTAAACCATCAGCTGCCAAGGTTTTGCACAAAAAGGTTTCATCCCACAGCTTGGAGAGTGGATGCTCTTTCTTTCAATTGGAGCAATCTTCATGTGTATGCCTTTCCACCTCTGCCTCTCCTCCTAAAGGTACTTCTGAAGGTCAGACAGGACAAGCCAAGGATGATTTTAATAGCTCCGGATTGGCCTCGACAACACTGGTACCCATTACTGAGAAGTCTGGTACGGAAGCCTCCATGGCCTTTGCCTTGATTCCACACCTGTTGTCGCAGGAGGACAGCCATTTGCTAAATGTCAAGCTTCACTCTCTGCACCTAACAGCCTGGCATATTCTGTTTTGAACCATAGTGGGCCTCCACTTCCTCAGCAAGTTTTAAATGTTATTTTGGAAGCTAGGAGGCCTAGTACAAGGAAAGTGTACGCAGACAAATGGAAGAGATTTTTGTTTTGGAGTGCAGCAAAAGATTTTGATGTTTCTGAGCCTAATTTGTGTGTGGCTCTTCAATATCTTACTGAGTTGCTAGACAAAGGTTTGTCTTTCTCTTCTATTAAAGTTCATGCTGCAGCAATTTCAGCTCACTATGATTGCAACCCACCATTGTTTTCTCATCCTTTGTTCAAGCAATTTCTTAGAGGGCAAAGAATATAAGACCCCACGAAGAGCTCCTACTCCTGCTTGGGATCTCAATTTTGTGTTGGAGAAACTCACTCTACAACCTTTTGAGCCTGCAGCTACTGCTGAGTTGAAATATTTATCATGGAAGACTGCTTTTTGTTGGCCATTACCTCTGCAAGAAGGGTTTCTGAATTACAGGCCCTTATGGCGGTTGAGCCTTTCTTGATTTTCCATAAGGATAGGGTATCATTACGTACTAATCCTTCCTTTATGCCTAAGGTGGTTTCTAATGTGGCTTTAAACCAAACTATTCATTTGCCTACTTTTTATGCAAATCCCCAAAATAAAGGGGAAAAGATTTTGCACACTTTAGATGTCCACAGGCAGTTGCGTTATTATTTGGACAGAACTAAGGGTTTCAGGCAGTCTCAGCAGTTGTTTGTTTCTTTTGCTTTGAGTTCTCAGGGCAAGCCTGTATCAAAACAAACTATTTCTAAGTGGATTGGGTTTTGCATTGCTTTCTGTTATTCCCATCATGGCAAGGAGATTCCAGCTGGGATTAGGCCTCATTCCACTAGGGCTACTGCCACTTCAACAGCTTTTTGAGGGAGTGGCAACCAAGGATATTTTGGAGGCAGCTACTTGGAGTTCTGTGCATACTTTCTCTAAGCATTATCACCTGCCACTTTACTCTAAGTCCAGGGCTGGTTTTGCCACTGCTGTTTTGCAGGGCATTTTGGCAGCTCCTGCTTCCTTGTAGTTAGCCATCCTCCCTTACCTCTGCTTTGGGATTCTACCCAAGTGTAAGGACTGCAGCAATGTGAGATGAAGAACATAGTACAGTTTTGTACCTACCATAAATGTAGATGTTCGAAGATCCACATTGCTGCAGTCCACTTTACCCTCCCTCCTTCCCCTCGGTAGTTAGAGGTGGTTGTGTGGGTTGGGTTGTACATTTTGTGTATATTGTATATATTGTACATATAGTTAGTGCAAGGGTGGTTGGTTGGTTGTTTGCTGTCTTTTGGTTTTGACCTTTATTTTTAGGGTCTTCTGACATCTGGGGCAAGAAAAGACTGAGGATATGACGTCGGTCATGCGCATTTGTACCCTGACGTCCTGACGTCAGTCAAATGCACCCTGACCGACGTCAGCCTTATACTTTGATATTCGGGCCGACCGAGGACAGCGGACTACCCAAGTGTAAGGACTGCAGCAATGTGGATCTTAGAACATCTACATTTATGGTAGGTACAAAACTGTACTTTTGGTGATATTGAAATGATCCAGCATTTTAGGGTGAAATCTGGATTTCTGAATGTGTCTGCAAGGCTGCCTTAATTCTACTTATTGGTGTGTCTGAGGGGAGTTGGTTTTGTGTACTTAAGTGTTTAAGGCTTTGAGAAGAAAACATTGATACAGATCTGCACTCCGCTGTCCCTTTGCAGCAATTTTGATCAAGTTTTCAAATCTAACTATATTCTGAAAAAGACCTTTACTGTTTTCCCACTTTGACATAATTTGTAACAGCTTAGAATGTCGGAGGTCTGATTGTGGTGCAGGAACATCTTGTAATGATGGGGGCTGGACAGACTGTTCTGAAACTCTCATCAGTGTCATGTACCATCCATTCTAATGGGGGGCATACTTTGGGATGCACTCTGCCTAAACAAATGTGAAGGACTGATATTTTTTTGTTTCCCCATCACTAACTGTTGTTGCTTTACTAGCAGGAAATGTGTTGCATTGTTTTCTGAAGGTTGTCAACATGTCTAAGGTTGCCCTAGTCTGCTGAAACTTGCTGTGGTAATACTCTAATTGTTGCTAGAACTATTTGCTGCATCTTTGTCTTGGACTGACCTTAACTTTCTCTCTCTCTATTTTTTTTTTTTTTTTTAGCATAAGCATCAAAGTCTTTTTCCATACCTTGTACAGGGAAGTAAAAAGTTAATGTCTTCAGACTTTACTAAGGGTGTAAAGGAAGAATCTGTAATCATTTATTTTGATTGGTGTATGAAACAGCTGTGTCCCACCCCTTTGGCCTGCTTCCTTATACTATTTTCTAACAGTGTCTGCAGACATCAGCATCATGTTGAACTTTAGTGCATTTCTGTTTTTTAAATGTCTGCTGTTATCTCTGTATAAAATAATTATGCATACCTAGCACAGCATTTGCCTTAACTCACTTTACATTAGAACTCTCACAGTAGATGTTCTACACAAATTATGTTTTTTAAGAAACCATTCTAGAGTTTGTAACCACACATCTAACATTTTCTTTAGTGGGTATGATTAAAGGAACAGTACATTTTGATGCCAATTCTAGAGTATTTATAGTTTGCCAGTAATATTCATTGAATGCTGGAAGATGAAGTGAGAAAAACTCGAAGTCTGGAACCTGGAAACCATACAACAAACACTCCACTAAAATTTCTGGGTCCTTATGTGATGAAAAAACCTGCAATGATGTTGACCACTACTTGAGTGATGAAACTGGAAGTTAAAGACATGGCACCTCTTGATATACGTGGAATACTGCTGAAACCAGGAGAGTCCCATGATGACACTGGATCCTACAGAGGGAATGGACAAACTCAAAACTAGAAACAGCTTGGAGGGTGCCTAGAAAGTTGTAAATGAGAATCTCACCCCCCCCCCCCAAGTAGACTGGGCACAGGGGGATGTAAGGGGGGCTTCGTCCAGTCCGTTGGCTTTCCAGGCGGTAGAGAGGACCTTCTCCAGTTTCTAGTTACTTTGCCTTCCTCTCTAGGTCCTCCACAGCCTTTCTTGGGATTGAGTGCTGAGGCCTCATCATCCATCCAGGGTCAGCCCTCTCTCGAGCACCTTCAGATGGCACTGCTCCATTTGGGGTACCCATCTCTTCTGAGTCCTCCCCTGAGCTCACAGCGGAGGAGCTCCGTCAGAAGAGAACATGTAAGATGAGGCACTTGGACTCCTCCCAGAGAGTCCCTCATCTAAGACATGGATTTTGAGGAGGGGGATTGCTTCCCCCCAGACTTCCGCCTGAGGAGGTTGCCTTCGGGAACATCCTGGAAGTTCTCAAATAGAAAAGCAGATGGTCTTCCCAACCCCGTCTTGGGAGGAGTCTGTGTTCCTGAAGGCATTCGGGACAGACCTATCTGCTACCTGGGTCCCCCACTCCTGCTGACAAGCTTATGGACCTAATCACCAGCAGGGCCTGGAAGGAGCCGGATACGGTGGAACCTGTGCCCAAGAAAGCTGATAAGTTCCTTAGTCCCCCTAAGGATAGGTCCTGTTGTTGCAAAGGGGTCCCTGTCAATGCCATCATGGCGGCTGCTGCTGTCAAGAAGGAGCTAGCAGAGCAGAGCTCCTCGGTCCATCCTCTGAACTGGGAGTCACGGGCGATTGACCATTTAGGAAAGTGTGCGTTTCTCTCAGCTGCATTTGGCTTGAGAGCAACCAGTTACTTTGCCCATTTTACCCAGCTTCAAAGGGATCCAGTTTCAGAGATTACCACTTCCCTCTGCATCGTTGCCACCAGGGAGCTTCAAGCAGGTCTCTGTGAGGCAGTCCACTCTCACTTCCTTAGCAAATGCCTCGATGAGGTTGATCTCCAGTGCTGCAGAGGCCACCTCTCAAGTGGCAGGCACAGGCATCACTGTCAGGCGGCATGCCTGGCTTCACCTTTGTGAGTTTGGATCTTGCAACTATTATACCCGGGAATTCCAATGTGTTGGCTGACAAACTCAGCAGGTCCATCTTGAGCACTCACTAGTGGTCCTTGAATCCGTCAGTGGCAAGGCAGCTTTTCGACCATTGGGGTTAGCCATGCTGCGACCTTTTTGCTCCCCTAGTCAACCACAAATGCAGCAATTACTTTGCCCTGCTTCCCCCATCGGAGGAGTCAGCCAGGGATGCTCTTGCTCACGATTGGCCCCAGGTCTCCTCTCTGCTTACCCTACTATTCTCCTAATACACCTCTTAATTAATCTATGATTTCACACAGAGCTATCTGAGGAGGAGCAGCTGATCTGTGATATATGGCAATAAGTAGCCTGTTTTTTTGCTTATTTGTAGTAGTTATTGCTTATTTTAGATATTTATAGCAATTTTATTGTATACTTGCACTGTATTTCATAGCTATTGGCTCACTTGTGATAAACATTTCTGTAGTGTTTTCTTCCACCCACCCTCCCTATTGGCATCTTGTCTTTATACCTGCTGGCCTTGCAGTTGCCCACCCCTACTCTAAATTTGATCTAATCACTCCTCTCAGTCTAGTGTCATTAGCTCATTCTACCTAATACAGGCAGAATTTCCTTCTGTTCCTCCTTTCTAAAAAAAAAAAAATTGTCTGAATATCCTTGTGTTCTGACTGTGCTTCGCAAATATTTTGGAAATGTAGAGTATATTTTAGTGCATTTATTAAAACTGTATTTGCCTTAATATTGCTACAGCTCAAGTGCTCTAGGTTGCACTGCATCTGAATTGTTTTAGTGTGTTTTAGCTGCTTTAAGATATATATAGAGATGTTTCTGTATATGTAGACTGGCTACTTATTCTACTGTATTACTGCCTTTCAAATAGTTTTTCAGTTGTGCACTTGCCTTGCTTCATTTAAAAAGTTTTAAATTGTTAATTTTGTAGAGTTGTAATTGTATTTACTGTTTAGGGCTACACATTCAAGTGTGTTAGCCATTTCTGTGTTTATTTAGTGTATTATTGCATTGTTTAGCCTGTTTTAACCAAAAAAAAAAATTAAATAAAATATCATGTTTGCTTGTTTCCCACATTTCCTAGCTAGTATAGTCCAGATCCCAGGCTTTGCTGGTTTCAGGACTTTATTTTCTGTGTTCAGAGCTGTCCAGACCTTGCTGTGGCTACTGCTTACTAGTGGGAGTTGTGAGCATTGTACTGCCTGTCTGACACTAGCGGACTGATTTCCAGCTCTGAAATTGTAATTTTAGCCATTTTGGGCTGATTTCTATCCCTTTCAACTTTCTGGCTTAAAAACGTGCACGTTTGCGCATTTTTTGCATCATGCAGCACTGCCGGGCTACGGTTAAACTAAACTATTCCAGGTGCCAGAAAGTCTGTTCTTCAAATTATCCCTTCGAACTAGCTGGTTTCTCAGTAGTAGCACTAAAATCGGAACCCCTGTGACTAGCACTTGCTCTAGAACCTGTTGGAAAGTACTAGGAAGCCTTAAACTGATACAGGCTCTCAACTCTCCTTGTTAATAAGGAGAAATTAATCGTAGGCACTAAACAGCCTATAATTGCAAAGTACCTTGCAAAGGCAAGGGAAAACAGCTCTTGTACTTTACAAAAAAGCACCTAAACAGGCATGTCCAAGGGTCAGCTTCCGATGATTTCTCCTGTCCACCTGGTGAATCTGGGCATACTGGGGCAGTGCAGCAACTGCCTCATGTACACAGACAACCCTCTCCTCCTACCATCCAACACTACAACCTGCGAGAGATGCACTTAATAGCCAAACTGGAAGCAAAGCTCTCTCTGGCCAAGATTGTGCTAATCGGTCAAGAGGAGAAGGTTAATACCTGCACTACACCTCAAGCAACACATAGCCCTTCAAAACCCATACCATCAATACTCACACACAGCAACACTAAACCCACATATGTGGAGGCCCTTAAAATTAACCTGCCCAAGCAACTAGGACCTCTGAAGCCAACACGCAAACAAACACCAGTCACAACCAAAGTGACACATAGCTCACAACACCAGTGTGCCACCCAACAACAGCCCCTAAGGCAAGACAATGTACCAAACACTTCAGTCATAGATGACTCTATAGTCAGGCACACTGATGTCCCACTCACCAGTCTGAGCAAGGAGAAAATTAGTCAGCTGCCTGTCGGGTGCCAGGATCCGCCACATAACGCACACCCTCAAGTCACTCCACAACAAATATGACTCTGTCATTTTCCATGTTGGAGTGAGTGACTTGAGACTTACCTCCCTGGACTACATGAAGAGAGACATGGAAGAGCTCTTGGATCATGTGGCCCAGGCAGGTATGAACCTAGCCCTGAGTAGCATCCTGCCTTCACCCAGAATGATACCACAGTATAAGGACAAAATGATTGACTTCAACAATTGGCTAATTATCTGGTGTCATTCAAAGGGGATCCAGTATCTGTCTGACTGGGACGACCTGATCGACAAACCATGATGCTTTGCCAGAAATGGTCTGCACCTGTCACCCCTGGGATTCAGGTTACTGGCTAAAGCTCTCACCACCCCTGTAGTGCCTTTTTAGGCAAGGTTCAAAGGACAAAACCACCACCGTAACAGATACAAGCATGCAAAATCTGAAGGTGATGCTACTCAATGCTAGAAGTCTAAACCTCAAAATGCACTCTCTCGAAGGCACTCCTAAAAATGGAGAACATAGATATCTGTGCAGTAACTGAGACCTGGTTCAAGGCTCCAGAGAGCACCCCTGCAGTACCAGGCTACAACTCTTACCACACTTTTCAGCCACCAAACCAAGACCGAAGCACTAAAGGTGGAGGAGTGTCCATATTCACCAAGGATATTCACACCTCCAGGCTAGTTGCCCAACACAATGCATCTGAAATTCTCAAGGTGCAACTAACACTAGGTAAGACTGCAATCCAAATTGTAGCTTGCTACAGATCCCCCACTATGCCCCAAGATTCTCACTACACCTTTCTAAACATACTGGACAATATTAAGATACAACCAAGCACCCTAATACTGGGTGATTTCAACTACCATGCCATTAACTGAGAAAACTACTCTGGTACCAACACCTTTTCCAAACGGTTTATGGAATTCATAAATTCCAATGCCCTGGATCAACTAATCCATTGTCCCACCAGGGGCTCTAATATCCTAGACCTGGTCATTGCCAACATGGGAGATGGATGCTCCACACCAGTGGTCACCCTCTCATTGGTCAGGTCTGACCATAAGCAAATCACCCTTGACATCCACATCCCACCTCCACCCCCCAGTAAGCAAACCTCCATAATAAATTTCTCCAAAGCCAACTTCATGCTACTCATGTCAGAAATGACAAACTTCATGACACCCATACAGACGGGAGCTGAAAGTTTGACTGCTGAATCCTACACTAAAGCACTGTACGAGCACATCTACTCATGCATGAATCATGCCATCCCATATATAGAACCAAGACACTGTCCTCCAAAAAAAAAAAAAAAAAAGGAAGCCAATCTGGTGGTCCTCTGCCATAAACTATACAATAGAAGAAAGAAACTGTTGCAGAAAAGAGGAAAATCCCAGGATGCAAAAATCTCCCTTACCAGCCTCAGTATGAAGCTGAGATCCCTCATAAAATCCTCCAAAGCTAGTTAAGAAAATAAAATTGCCAAAGATTCCAAAGACAACCACAATCTACAGTTACGTCAAAAATCTAAATGGTAATGCTCAGATATGCTCTGAGCTACAATAAAATGGCATTAAATATACTGGTCCCAAGGATATTGCCAATATACTGGCAGATCGATTTAGTGCAAACTTCACCCCCCCCCCCACCACCTCCTAAAGGGCCCATCTCAATGCCAAAAGATTGCCAAATTCCGGTAATTATGGCCACACAGGTAGAAACCGCACTCTCCAAAGCTAAGAGTACAGCATCCATGGGACCAGATGACATTCCGGGCTGTGTACTGCAGAGGTTCATAGGTAGATACTAGGCTATGTAAGCATAAGCGTAGCCAACAAGGTTCCCTAGCTTATGCCACCCAAGAAAGTTATTTTCCTGTACCACTGTCGAGCAGAGACACAGAAGTGATCCCTGGGGTGTATTTCCTATTTCCCATCCACTCAAGATTTTTCTTAGAGTGCTGATTAAGAACTTTGCTTGACGTAGATGGATAGCCCGTTCCAGAGTATGGGAAGTCTCTGGGACAGGAATCTATCCCTCCAGCATGTCCTGTTTATTGTGGTGACAAGGTTTAGGTCCCTAGAGCATGTAGCTCGGAGAGATTGGGATTCCTTTAGGTGTAGCATGTCCAACAGCTCTGGGTTTGACATAGCTTTATATGTTAGGCAGAGATCACCTCGGAGTAGGCGATATGCTATGGAGTAAAGCTGAAGTTTTTTGAGGCGATCAGTGTAGGGCATTTGTTTGAGGCCAGTAATCCACTTTGTGAGGTGGTACTGTGGCCTTTCCAGCTGCTGCAGATGTCTTGTGAGGTACAGTCCAAAAGGGGCGTTGTACTCTATAATGGGTCTAATGAGTGTCGAGTAGAGGGGAACAATGTCTTCTTTTTTTTCCTGGATGAGAACCCTTTTATGATGAGGTGTGCCACATAGGACTTCCTGACTACTGTGGCGATTTGACTACCAAAGGAGAGACTACTGTCCACCTGGGTCCCAAAGTCTCTTATCACACATTCGGTGTTAAGTAGATTGCTGCCTATGTGGTAGTTCATGGGTACAGCGTTTTTACCAAAGGGGATGACACTGCACTTTTTGGCATTGAGCTTGAGGCCATGGCTCTGACACCAGGCATCTGTCTCAGCGAGGCCCTTTTGTAGGATGTCCACATCATTTGGGGACTTGACTATGGCTCCTAGTTTGCAGTCATTTGCATACTTCATTAGCCAGAGGCCTTTTGTGTTAGCCTGTACTTCAGAGAAGTAGATACCAAACAGGAGAGGTCACAGGTCAGAACCCTGTGGTACTCCACTTGTCACTGCTTTGAGGTCAGATTTGGAGTCTGCAACTTTTACAGTGTGGGTTCTGTCAGTGAGCCAGTTGGCAACCCATCTTGTGACGTAGGGATTTATACCTAGTTTAGTGAGTTTAGCTATAATTCCAGAATGGTGGATGGTGTCGAAAGCCTTGGCGAGGTCAAGGATAGGCTGTGTGAACCACTTTCCCTCATCTACAGCTTTGGTGACTGCCTCAAAGAAGTCGATCGGGTTCAGGAGGCATGATCTGCCTTTCACAAACCCGAACTGGGTGGGATCCAAAGTTTGTAGGTTACCAATGTCTTTGTTTATGAATTCCATGATGATACGTTCCATGGCCTTGCAGACTGGGCTCGGAAGGCTAATAGGTCGATAGTTCCCAGGATCAGTGGTGGCTCCCCCTTTGTGGAGTGGGATAACTGTTACTGTGCACCATTCAGTGGGCACAAAGCCTGATGCGAGGCTGTTATTGAACATGGTGCTTAAGTGGGGAGTCAGTTTGTTCTGAAGTTTGTGTAAAACACAGCCTGGGATGTTGTCCATTCCCATGGATGCTGTGTTTTTGGCTTTAGAGAGTGCATCTTTTACCTGCATAGTTGTGATTACAGGGACTATGCATTCTTCCTGTATAGATATGGGCCCTTTAGGGGGTGGGGGGTAAAGTTAGCACTGAACCTATCTGCCAGGATGTTGGCAATATCAGTTGGTTCTGTAATTTTTGTGCCGTTGTGCTGTAACTCAAGAGCAGATTTGGGTGTTGCCATCGAGATTCTTGACATAGCTATAGAATGCTTTGTGGTTGTCCTTAGAATTAGTGGTGATTTTTGTTTTCATAGCTACCTTTGGAAGATCTTATAAGGGATCTCAGCTTCTTACTGAGGCTGACCAAGGAGCTCCTCCACTCATGGGATTTTACTCTTTTGCAACAGTTTCTTCCTTCTGTTGTACAGTTTGTTTATGGTAGGGGACCGCCAGATTGGCTTCCTTTTTTTGAAGGATAGCATCTTGGTTCTGTTTGGGATAGCACGATCCATGCACTCGTGCAAGTGCTTATAGAGTGCATTTGTGTAGGATTCAGCAGTTGTAACTGTATTGTCCATCTGCATGGGTGTCATGAAGTTCACCACTTCTGTCATAAGAAGCATGAAGTTGGCTTTGGAGAATTTTTTTGCCGTGGTTTCCTTAATAGGGGGTGGGGGGGAGATGTGGATATCAAGGGTGATTAGCTTATGGTCGGATCGGACCAATGAGGAGTTGACTTCAGGTGTGGAACACTGGTCACTCATGTTGGTAATGACTAGGTCTAGGATATTCTTGCCCCTGGTCGGGGTGTGGGGAAGTTGATCGAGGGCATTGGAGTTTATGAATTCCAGAAAGCGCTGAGCTAAGGAGTTTGAACACGAATAGTTTTCCCAGTTAATGGTGGGGTAGTTGAAGTCGCCCATTATTAGGGTATTTGGTTGAACCCTAATATTTTCCAGTACATCAAGAAAAGAGGAGTGGGAATCCTGGGGCATGGTGGGGGACCTGTAGCAAGCTACAATTTGGATTGCAGTTTTGCCCAGAGTTAGTTGCACTTGGATAACCTTGGATGCATTATGCTGAGCAACTATCCTGGATGTGTGGATATCCTTAATGAATATGGATACACCTCCGCCTTTGGTGTTTCGGTCCAGGTTACATGGCCAAAAAGTGTGGTATGAGTTATAGCCTGATAGTGCAGGGGTGCTCTCTGGAGCCTTGAACCAGGTCTCAGTCACTGCACAGATATTGATGATCTCCATTTTAAGGAGTGCCTCGAGTGAGTGCATTTTGAGATTGACTTCCATTACCCTCAGTTTATGCTTGCCTGTTCTTGTTACGGTGGTGAATTTATTTGAACCTTGCCTAAAAAAGGCACTATAGGGGCAGCAAGAGCCTTAGCCAGTATCTGGAATCCCAGGGGCAACAGGTGCAGGCCATCTGTGGCAAAGCATCGTGGTCTGTTGACCATGTCGTCCCAAGCAGACAGATACTGGATCTCCTTAGAATGACACCAGAAGCTTAGCCAATTGTTGAAGTCAATCATTTTGTCCTTGTACTGCAGTATCATTCTGGGCTATGGCAGAATGCTATTCAGGGCTAGGGTCTTACCTGCCTGGTCTCTTCCTTGTCTCTTTTCATGTAGTCCAGGGAGGTACGTCTCAGGTCATTCACACCAACATGGACAATGACAAGAGTCATATTTTGTACTTGTTGTGGAGTGACCCGAGTGCGTGGGTTATGTGACTGATCCTGGCACCTGACAGGCAGCTTGAACAGTAACCTTCTCCTTGTTTAGCCTGGTGAGTGGGACATCAGTGTGCCTGACTATAGTGTCACCTATGACTAGTGTGTTGGGTACGTTGTTTTGCCTTATTGGCTGTGGTTGAGTGGCACACTGAGTCTGTGGGCTATGTGTCATTTGGGTTGTGTTGGGGGATGGAGGTTGCTTGCGTTTCTGCTTTGGAGGTCTCTGTTGCTTAGACAGATTATTATTGAGAACCTCTGCAAATGTTTTTGTGTTACTATGTGTGGATTTTGGTGGTGTAGATTTAGTGAGACTATGTGATGTGTGGTGTGGTGCAAATGTTTAACTTCTCCTCATGACTGTCAAGTTCACTCTTGGTTGGAGAGAGCTTTACCTCCAGTTTGGCTTGATAAGTGCATCTCTCACAGGTTGTAGTGTTAGGTGGTAGGAGAAGAGGATTGTCTGTGTATATTAGGCAATTTCTACATTGCCTCAAGATGCCCAGATTCATGATAGACAGGAGAGAACACTGGGAGCTTACCCTTGGACATGCCTGAATAAAAATCTATTTTACTCTAGATAAGTGAGTACAAGAGCTGATGTTCATCGTGTTTCACTGTTGCAGTCATTACAGTTGGGTTATCCTGCTGGCAGGCTACCCGCAGTCGGCCCGAGTTCCAAAGTCTAGGTCCGCCATCAGTTGCTGTTGCCTCCTCCCTGACGTCAGTGCGCCAGGGGTATAAAAGATGCAGCCAACGCCATTTTCTTCAGTCTTTCTTGCCGCGCGGTGCCCGAAGCAAAAGCAGTTCGCAAGTGCCGGTTGGCCGACTCCTGAGATTTTCAAATTCGAATTTCAGATCCGAAGTCTTCATTAAAGCTAAGTACCCCATTGGGGAAACTTTTTTCTTGCTCCAGACCGATGTCAGAAAAAGTTAATTGTATTTCTTGTGGGAAGCAAATACCTCATAAAGATTTTCATTCTTACTGTATTCCTTGCCTAGGCCCTGACCACAACATTGCTAGTTGTCGGTTTTGTGCTAGATTTAACCAACGCACTATTAAGCGTCGGTATGATTTTGCATTTCATTACTTTGGCAGAAGATTCAATTATATAATGCCGTTGGAACAGCCGACTACTGGAGTTTATAAAAAGCGCAAAGAAAAAGAAGAGGACAGGCATCTGACGTCCAAAACCTACGACAAGGCTTCCGTTAGGCCTGTCGCAGGTTCTCAGTGAGGCACTTTCGCAGCCCCCTGACGCCTGCTATCTCAGAGCCACAGGCCGCTTCCGACTCCCACATGGAGCTGACTAGGCCTCTGGAAACTCAAGGTATTGGACATTCAGAAACTATTCCCTCAGTTGGGTCCAGAGCTGCTGAGCAGGCATCTGCTTCAGAGGATGTTTTCAGGCCTACACAGTTATATGTAAAACCAACTTCAGCTTCAAAGACTAAAGCAGCTCTAAAGACAAATAAACAAGTACAGCATTCTCCTGGGACAGGCCTCCATGCCTAAAAAAAGATGCTTAAAATAGCCAAAGACCTAATTACTTTGATCAGGGGTTCCCATCCCCCTCCTGGTAAGAGGCCTAGGCAAGAGATAGAATATGAATCTTCAGATCAGGTTTCCATTTCCTCTGATTCCTCTTCTGAACATGAATATTCTCTTCCTCCCTATGAGGATTCTGATGCTGAAGAATCTGTCCCTTCAGCCTCTCCTCCTGAGTATTATTATTTTGGGGAGACCCTGCATACTATGAGGGAGCATTTCCACTGGGAGAGCCAAGATTACTCAGAATCCAAGAAAAGGCTCAGAGATTTCCTTTTATTAGCTCAGCACAGGCCCCTTGCTATTCCTCCTGTTTTAGACATTGTAGATGATGTATTTTCAGAGACCGGTCTGTTTCCTGACTCTTTACCACCAGCTCCTGTTAAGCCAGACAGATACTACAGGGTTCCTGATTCACATAAATTTCTTTATAAAAACCCTGCTGCTGACCCAGAAACTATCTCTCAGGATCCCAAAGGGGTCGAGGCTTCCACTGCAAAAAATCCTATCCCCTCTGATAGAGATTCTAGGGCCGTGGACAGATGGGGGAAAAAGATTTATACTTCTGCTACCTTGGCTGTAAGAGCTTTAAATTGTCAGTTTCATATGCTTAAATATCAGCAATATCTTATGTCACTGCTTAAACAGAAAATGTTGCCAAATTCAGAATGTGCAGAAAACAAAGAAATGCAGGATTTATTGCATGCAGCTGAACAAGTGGGAAAGCATACTTTGCAATGTGGTTTTGATTCTCTAGAGGCCTCCTACAGGGCCGCTGTTGCAGGTTCTGTCATTAGGAGGCATGCTTGGTTAAAAGAGCAAAATCTGCCCGATCATGTTAAAGCAAAGATATTAGATGCTCCATTACAGCATGATACCTTGTTTGGTGTTAAAGCAGAAGAGGTATTGAAGAAAGTGGAGGACAAAGTTAAATCTATGCAAAAAGTCAAGGATTTCTTACAGGTGCAGGCTCCCGGATTTAACAGGAACTGGCCTACAAAGAATTGGTCCTTTCTGGTGTCAGACAGGCCACAAAGAGGCAGATACAGACACCCCAGAGGCAGATCACAGCCCCAAGGCTCATACAGGCCTAAACAATGGGGTGCTTCTACCTCCGAAAGCGGAGAGGAAAAATCACAGCCATACAGGAAACAGTCTCAATGAGTTTCCCCTGCCAGCTCCAAGCACTTATCTTCTGGCAGCTCTTTTGGGGGGAAAACTAGCACTTTTTTTTACAAAATTAGCACATGATCACCCAGGACAAATGGGTCTTAAATATTGTATCACAAGGTTACAGGTTCCACTTTCACACCCTGCCAAGGCCAAACGGTATGCCAGACCTGCCACGCAATCAATGGGCAGAGGCACAAAAACAAGTTTCATCCCTCATGGACATGAGAGCCATTCAGCAAGTACCACAGTAAGAGCAGGGACTAGGATTTTACTCGAGGCTATTCTTGGTGCCCAGAAAGAACAAAGCCTGGAGACCAATACTGGACCTGTCTATCCTAAACACATTCCTGGTTATTCCAAAATTCAAAATGTTAACTCTGCAGCAGCATCTGCCCATGCTGTGCAAGAAGGCTTAGCTTGTGACTTTAGACCTAAAAGAGGCATACCTGCATGTCCCAATCAGACAGCCATGCAGAAGATACCTCAGATTTGTAGCTGACTCAATGCACTACTAATTCTCTGCACTGCCCTTTGGCTTATCTACTGCGCCCAGGGTCTTCACAAAATGCCTGGCACCAGTAATTGCATTTTGCAGACAGAGGAATACAAATATATCCTTACTTGGACGACTACCTTATTCAAGCAGAGAACAAGGACATTCTATTACAGCATCTGGCGTTTGTAAAAAGATGAACAGGTCTAGGGTACACAGTAAACGAAAAGAAATCAAAACTCGTACCCTCTCAAGAGATAATATTTCTGGATGCAAGCTTAAATACAACTGCCCAGATGGCTTACTTCATGCCAGACAAACACAGACAACTGACTACTTACTTCAAAATGTTGGCAACAAAGACACAGTTACCTGCAAGAAAAATGATGCAGGCTTTGGGCTTCATGGCATCCTGCATTCTGCTAATACCATATGCAAGACTGCATATGAGGAAACGTCAATGGTATCTAAAAAGTGTTTGGACTCAACATTGCCACAGCCTGGAAAAGTACAGTTGTGTACACCTACCATAAATGTAGATGTTCGAGTGTCTTCACTGTTGCAGTCATGACTGTAGGGTTCTCCCCTGCCGGCAGGCAGCCCTCGGTCGGCCAGAATCCCAAAGTCTGGGTCTGGCTTCGGCTGTTCAACCATGCTCCCTGACGTCAGAGCGCCAGGAGTATAAAGCTGACAGCCGACAGCCGACGCCATCTTATCCAGTTTTTCTTGCCCCAGATGTCAGGAGTCCCAAAATGAAAAAGGTCCCATAACCTTTGCAAATACACCTCAGAAGAATGGTGAAAAAAAAAAAAAAAAGGAAATACACAAAAGTAAAAATAAGGGGACAGGAGGGAGGGAAACCCAGACTGCAACAGTGAAGACACTCTATGTTCATCGTGTTTCACTGTTGCAGTCATGACTGTAGGGTAGAATCCCAAAGCTGAAAGAAAGGGAGGTGGTCATAAAGAGGAAGGGGCGGCTAAAAGGCCCTGCAAGACTGCAGAGGCAAAGCCTGCCCTAGACTTAGAGTAGAGAGGTAGATTGTAGTGCTTAGAAAAAGTATGCACTGAACTCCAAGTTGCAGCTTCCAAAATGTCCTTGATAGGAACTCCCCTGAGGAAGGCCGCAGAAGTGGCAGCAGCTCTGGTGGAATGAGTCCGTATACTCCCTGGGATTTGCTTTCCATGGTGAGAATAACAAAATCTGATTCCATGAGCAATCCATTTAGAAATGGTCTGTTTTGAAATGGCTTTACCTTGGGAACTTGAAGCATAAGAAACAAACAATTGTTCTGATTTTCTGATGTCCTTGGTTCTGTTCAGGTAAAAACGTAGTTGTCTGTGTACATCCAAGGAATGTAAGATCCTTTCCCCTTTATTTTGAGGAGTGGGGAAAAAGGTTGGCAAGTGGATAGTTTGATTTAAAGCCACTTTGGAAACCACCTTAGGCATGAAGGTAGGATTAGTCCTCAAAGATACCCTGTCTTGATGAAAAATAATATAAGGTTCCACAGCCATAAGAGCTTGTAACTCTGAAACTCTCCTGGCAGAGGTTAGGGCTAACAGAATAGCTGTCTTCCAATATAAAAACTTGATGTCAGAAGAGGCAGCAGGCTCAAAAGGAGGCAAGGTTAGTTTTTCCAAAACATAGTTGAGATCCCAAGCAGGAATGGGAGGAGATCTAGGAGGTCTTAAGTTCTTAGCTCCTCTGAGAAACTGTCTCATGAGCTGGTGGGAAAAGATGGGAGGGTCTGTATTATAATGAGCAGAAATAGCAGAGGCATGTATCTTAATGGAAGAGAAAGAGAGAGACCCTTATGTAAGAGATCTGTCAAGTAAAGTAAAATTAAAGTAATGTTAGGAAGAAGAGGATCAGAATCCTGAGCCTGCATCCAGGAACAAAATCTTTTCCATTTTCCTGCATAAGATTTTCTAGTGCTAAGACGTCTGGCTTCTAAAATGACATCCATAACCTGCTTGGGCAGTAAAGAAGAAATCAAAGGCCCTGGATTAACCAGGCCACCAGGCTGAGAGTTCTGACATGAGAGTGTAGAACCTGACCCTGATGCTGGGACAGAAGGTTCGGAGACGGAGGTAAAACCCAAGGGGGCTCCAGGCATAGGTTTTTTTAGAGTTGGATACCAAAACTGCCGAGGCCAATTTGGAGCCAGCAAGATTATCATGTTGGGCTTGTCTTGTTTTATTTTCAATAAAACCCATGGAAGAAGAGGAAGAGGCGGAAAGGCATATCCTGAGAAGTTCCTCCAACTGAATGACAGGGCATCCACTTTCCAAGCTTCTCTGTGGAAAGTCCTGGTGCAAAAATTCTGTAGTTGATGATTGAGATGGGATGCAAAGAGGTCTATGTGAGGACATCCCCAGACTGCTGTTATCATCCTGAATATTTTGGTGTCCAGCATCCACTCGTGTGGATCCGAAAGGTTTCTGCTCAGAGTGTCAGCCAGGAAGTTTTGTTTCCCTGGTAGAAACTGAGCTTGAAGATCCAGATTGCAAGCTAGAGCTGTGTTCCATAGATCCATGGCTAGTCTGCAAAGGGGGTAGGAATGAGATCCCCCTTGCTTGTTTATGTACCACATAACTGTGGTGTTGTCTGTCCGTATTAGTAGTTGTCCTGGTTGTAAAAGATTCCTGAAGGTCAATAGGGCTTTCTGAACGGCTAACATTTCCTTTAAGTTGATATGCAGGTGCTTCTGATCCTTTGTCCAAAGGCCCTGCAGACAATTGCCCTGAAAATGGGCTCCCCAAGCATAATCTGAGGTGTCCGTGGTTAGAATCTGAGTGGCAGGAGGCAGACGGAAGGGTTTCCCTTTGTTTAGAGCACATGCCCTGGACCACCAAAGAAATTCCTTTTGAAGGCAAGGAAGGACGGAGATCAATATGTCTAAACTGTGGCAATGCTGAGACCATACACTTTTTAGGTACCACTGTATTTTCCTCATGTGTAGTCTTGCCTATGGTATGAGAAGGATGCAGGAGGCCATGTAACCCAAAGCCTGCAGGAATTTCCTTGCAGATAGTTGAGTTAGAGTTGCCAAGGTTTTGAAAGTTGATGCCAGCTGTAATTGTTTTTCGGATGTCAGAAATGCCAACTGGGTTGTGGTGTTTAGAAGTGCACCCAGAAAAGTTATCTGTTGTGATGGTGTCAAATTTGACTTTTTTATGTTTACAGAGAATCCCAGGAACTTGAGGAGGTTCTGTACAAATTCTAGATGCTGGAGTAAGACATCCTTGCTGTCTGCCTGAATTAGACAATCGTCCAGATAAGGGTAAATTTGAATTCCCTTAAGTCTGCAGTAAGCTACTACTGCAGCCAGGCATTTGGTGAAGACCCTGGGCGCAGTAGACAATCCAAAGGGCAGTGCAGAGAATTGAAAGTGCCTTGATCCGGCCTTGAACCTGAGGTATTTTCTGCGATCCTGCCTGATGGGAATGTGTAAATATGCCTCCTTTAAATCCAAAGTTACCATCCATGCATCTTTGGACAGTATTGGAAGTAGCTGCTGTAGAGTAAGCATCTTGAATTTTGGAATCTCTAGAAAGGTGTTCAAGACCGACAGATCCAGAATGGGTCTCCATGAGTTTTGCTTCCTTGGGACTAGAAAGAGCCTTGAGTAAAAACCTTTTCCCATCTCTGAAAGAGGAACCAGTTCTATGGCATTCATAGCCAAAAGAGCTTCCACCTGGTTTAAGGCCTCCGTCCATTGATGTTTTGGAAGGTCTGGCCATCTGCTTGGCCTTGGCAAGGTATGAAAATGGAATTTGTAACCTCTTAAAACCACATCCAAAACCCATTTGTCTTGGGTTATTTGAGTCCAATTTTGATAAAAAAGAGAGAGTTTTCCTCCGAGAGGGGCTTCCAGGCAAGAAGTTCCTGTAGCCCAACAGAGGGAGTCATTGAGTTTGTTTCCTTTGAGATTGCGACCTGTCCTCACCCCCCTTAGGGGTGGAAGCAGCCCACTGTCTTGGTCTATAAGCAGCTTGTGTTTGAGGCCTCCCTCTGGAGCTTCTATATCTACCCCTCTGAGGCCTGTCTGAAGTGGGAAAGGACCAATTTTTTGAAGGTCAATTCCTGCTAAATCTAGGTGGCTGTACTTGTAAGAAATCTTTAACTGTTTGCATGGATTTCGCCTTATCCTCCATCTTTTTAATCACCTCTTCAGCTTTTGATCCAAACAAAACATTATGCTGAACAGGAGCATCCAATAATTTAGCCTTTACTTGTTTAGGTAAATTTTGTTCCTTTAGCCATGCATGCCTTCTAATGACTGTGCCAGAGGCCGCAGCCCTACAAGAAGCCTCCAAGGCATCAAATCCACAGTGTAAACCATGCCTCCCAACCTGTTCAGTGGCATGCAGTAAGTCATGTAATTCCTTATCTGTACAGGCAGAGATGGAAGTAAGCTTTTGTTTTAAGACAGACAAGAGAAATTGCTGGTATTTAAGCATATGAAACTGACAGTTTAAAGCCCTAATGGACAAAGTAGCAGAAGTGTACACCTTTTTGCCCCATCTTTCTAAGGATCGAGAATCCTTTTCAGTTGGAATGGGATTTTTGGCAGAAGCGGCCTTAACTCCCTTAGGACCCTGAGAAATGGTTTCAGGGTCAGCAGCAGGGTTCTTGTATAAAAACTGATGGGAATCAGGAACCCTGTAATATCGATCAGGCTTAACAGGAGCAGGAGGAAAAGAGTCAGGGGTTAAGTTAGCCTCCGAAAAGGCATCATCCACAATATCCAAAACAGGAGGAATAGCCAGGGGTCTGTGTTGGGGAAGAACAAGAAAATCCCTCAGTCTTTTTTTGGATTACGAATACTCCTGTCCTTCCCAGTGAAAATGTTCCCTCATTTCATGCAAAGTTTCCCCAAAAGAGAAATCCTAAGGGGGAGAAGCTGAAGGAATGGATTCTTCAGTATCAGAATCCTCATAAGGAGGGAAAGAATATTCCTGATCAGAAGAAGAAACTGAGGAAACAGAAGCCTGATCAGAGGAATCATAATAAACATCCTGCCTTGGCCTTTTGTGTGGAGGGGGATGTAAACCCCTAATCATAGTAAATAAATCCTCCGCCATCTTGAGTAACTGTTTCTGTGACTTGGGAGCCGGTTCAGAAGAGGCCTGTGTTGAAGTCTTTGATGTAGAAGGAGTCTTTGCCTTTGTCTTTGGCTTTGCCTTTACTAGTAGCTGAGTAGGCCCGAAAACCCCTTCGGAAGCCGGTACCCGCACAGCGGCTCCGGACCCATCCGAAGGAGCATTGTCCGAAGGTCCTGCAACAGAAATATTTAAAGGCCTGGTTGGCTCCCCATGAGAGTCCGTTTTGGCCGTCGGTTCTGAAATGGCCGACGACAGGGGCTGCAAAAGCGCCTCACTGACGACGGCCGAACCTGAAGCTGGCTCCGCTTGTGCGCTGTCATCAGATTTGGACCTCGGAGGCCTGTCTTTATCCTTGTGACGTTTGTGAACCCCGGTAGCCGGGACCGTATCCGATGACATTTTGTAGTTAAAGCACCTACCGAAGTAATGAAAAGCAAAATCGTACCTTCGCTTAATTGTACGTTGATTGAATCTAGCACAAAACCGACAACTAGCTACGTCGTGGTCAGGGCCTAAGCAAGGAATACAGTAAGAATGAAAATCCTCATGAGGTATTTGCTTCCCACATGAAATACAATTAACTTTTTCTGACATCGGAGTGGAGCAAGAAAAATGTTTCCCCAACAGGGTACTTAGCTTTGAGTGGAGAAGAAAGTCTTCGGACCGAAGTATATAGAAAAATTCATCAGGAGTCAGCCGACCGGCACTTGCGAACTGCTATCACCGCACGGCAAGAAAGACTGGAGAAGATGGTGTCGGCTGTCAGCTTTATACTCCTGGCGCTCTGACGTCAGGGAGCATGGTTGAACAGCCGACGCCAGACCCAGACTTTGGGATTCTGGCCGACCGAGGGCTGCCTGCCGGCAGGGGAGAACCCTACAGTCATGACTGCAACAGTGAAACACGATGAACATCAATAATTACCCTCATTCCCTGCCTGCAACAGGAGTTTCGATGGTGGGCAAAAGCCTGTCACTACAACACGGGACAGCCATTCACCTTACCCACAGCCAGGCAGACATTGACAACAGATGTATCAGATTATGCTTGAGGGGCCCATATGGCAGGAAGATGTATTCAGGGCACATGGTCCGCAAGTCAAATGCATCTACATATCAACCAAAAAGAGATGCTAGCTGTTCAGAATGCCCTGACAACCTTCAAGGATCTACTTCATCCAGGACAACTACTGATAAAGACTGACAATACTACAGTCATGTGGTACATAAGCAGGGGGGCACACATTCCTACCCCCTCTACAGACTAGCCATGAACTTGTGGGACACAGCATTGACTTACCAAGTACATCTGCAAGCACAATTCCTGCCAGGAAGGATAAATACTCTGGCAGACGAATGAAGCAGAAACCTAATGGATCCCCACGAGTGTAAACTGGATCCACAAGTCTTAAGCATGATAACAAGGAACTGGGGATGCCCGGACATAGACCTATTTGTCTCCCCCCACAACTGCCAACTACAGAGATTCTGCACAAGGACTTATCACAAGCAAACATGGAAAGTTGATGCTCTATCTTTCAGCTGGAAAAACCTAACAGTATATGCCTTTCCTCCTCTGCCTCTCCTCACCAAGGGTACTCCTCAAGGTCAGACAAGAGAAACCAAAAATTATACCGATTGCCCCAGACTGGCCCCGCCAGCACTGGTACCCAATCCTAAAAAGCTTGTCTCAATTCCCAGCTTGAACATTACCTCAAATTCCTCACTTATTGACCCAACTCAGGGCCTTAAACCTCACAGCATGGCAGATAATGTAGCCATTCAAGACCCACCTCTATCGAAAGCAGTGATTGATGTTATTTTGGAGGCCAGGGGAGGCTTCGCACCAGAAAATCTTATGCAGAAAAATGGAAGAGATTCTGTGCTTGGAACCAGGCACAAGGTATTGACACGATTGTTCCAAATATTCCTCAGATTTTGCAATACTTAACTGAAATGCTGGATAAAGGCCTTTCCTTTTCATCAATTAAAATTCATGCTTCTGCCATTTCAGCTCATTACAATACAGAACCACATATTTTTTCTCATCCATTACTAAGGCAGTACCTCAGTGGGGCCAAAAACATAAGACCTCCAAGGAGAGCACCAATACCTGCATAGGACCTTAACTATGTCTTGGAAAAACTCAAACTGCCTCTGTTTGAGCCAGCCTCTGCAGCTGATATAAACTTTTTACCCTGGAAAACAGCTCTGCTCCCAGCAATAACCTCTGCTAGATGAGTCTCAGAGTTACAGGCACTCGTGGCTGTGGAACCTTTTATCATTTTCCATCCTGACAGGGTTTTTCTGAGGACAAACCCTACATTTATGCCTAAGGTGGTGTCCAGTGTGGCCCTTAACCAAACAATTCATTTGCCTACCTTTTACCCAAACCCACAGAATAAGGGTGAGAGACTTCTGCATTCTTTGGACATTCACAGGCAGCTACGCTTCTACTTGGACAGAACCAAAGCTTTCAGAAAGACTGAACTTCTAGTGGCATATGCTGCAGGATCACAAGGAAAGCCCATCTCAAAGCAGAGTATTTCAAAGTGGATAGGCCACTGCATTCGTTTCTGCTATTCTCAGCATGGCAAATCAGTGCCTAAGGGCATTAGGCCACATTCAACCAGAGCAGCAGCCTTCCTCAGAGGAGTACCAACCAAAGACATCTTAGAGGCTGCAACTTGGACTTCAGTGCATACTTTTACAAAGCACTATCACTTACCTCTCTACTCTAAATCCAGGGCAGGCTTTGCCACTGCAGTTCTGCAGGGCCTGATAGCCTCTCCTAATCCTATTTAGCACCAGCCTCCCAACCTTAGCTTTGGGATTCAACCCAATTGTAATGACTGCAACAGTGAAACATGATGAACATAGTACAGCTGTGTACCTACCATAAATGTAGATGTTCGAGTGTATTCACTGTTGCAGTCCACGTTACCCTCCCACCATCCCCCTTTTCCTTGCTGGGACTTATCTGTACTTCTCTATTCTATACAACCTATGTGGTGTATTTGCTTGTAGATGAAGGAAAAGTTGTTTTTTGTGTATGCATGCTTATTAGCATAATTTAGCCTACCTTTTTAGGGGCACCTGACATCTGGGGCAAGAAAAACTGAAGAAAATGGCGTCAGCTGCATCTTTTATACCCCTGGCTCACTGACGTCAGGGAGGAGGCGACAGCAACCGATGCCGGACCTATACTTTGGAACTCGGGGCAACTGCGGGTAGCCTGCCAGCAGGATAACCCAATTGTAATGACTGCAACAGTGAATACACTCTTAACATCTACGTTTATGGTAGGTACACAACTGTACTTTTTTCTCTAAGCAAGTGAGAAAAGTAAGTACAAAAACTGTTTTCCTCTAGGTAATGAGTAAGGTTGAGTGCTATAGTAATTAGTAGCTTATTTAGTACTTACAAGTTCTGAACAAGTGCTGAGCACGAATAAGCAAATTTAAGTGCTAAAATTAAGAATCTGTATCTGCACTAGACGAGTTACAGGACAGAAACAAGTGCAAATGCAGGCTTTCAAATCAAAGTTGAGAGAGATGGAAGAGATTACCCAAAAGGCCAATAACTACAATTTCTGGGCCAGAACCGCTCCTTATGTGGTAGACAGGTTACCTAGTGCTTACCGCTCCCACTGATAAGCTAGAAGGCATCCCTCCAACACAGAAAGGCTTGGGGGGCTCAGAAGCTTACATACAGTCCTGGATACAGCAAATCTGTTTCTGGAACACTAGTTACAGGAAAGGTAGGGAAAACAGGCTTAGTTTTTTTTTTTTTTTGCTTTGTTTTTTTGTACAGAAAAGTAGCAAAAACAATTCACATGCAGAGTATGTAGCAATATTAGACCAAACACAGTTTAAAAAATGCAATTAAATTAAAAAGGACTAAAAGCAAGTGCAGAAAGAGTTTATTATGTAGAATGTGGTAAAGAGATGGGACTGGGGGAGTGTCCCAGATCAAATCTACAGTGGGGCGGGCAACTGCAAAAGCCACCAAATTTATACAAGCCAAAAATAGGGAGGGTGGATGGGACAAAGAACCACTAACAGTACAAACTCTAAAACCAAAAAAATATACTCAGCTCTGTATATTTGCAGATAGATTGGAAAGCAGTCTTTCAGAGCACAGGTTCCATCAATTAAATGCAGGCTGTTACTAACAGGTCTAATTTTATGCAAGCGATCCTTGAGTTAGATAACACACAAGCTGTAAAAAAACCATACCAACTGATGACACGGCAGAAAATAGGGGGGGGGGGGCAGTTTCAACAGAGATCTAAGCAATAACTAACAGTACAAACTCTAAAACCAAAAAAATATACTCAGCTCTGTATATTTGCAGATTGGAAAGCAGTCTCTCAGAACACAGGTTCCAGCAGTTAAATGCAGGCTGTTACATGAACTAGAAAATTAACTGGCACCTCACCTAAGTGTCATGTTTAATCATAGCCTCACCTCAGGCTTCGTGCCAACTGAGTGGCGCACAGCTACAGTTATCCCACTCCACAAGGGGGGTTCCACCTTGGATCCCAGGAGCTACCGTCCCATCAGTCTGACGAGCCTGATCTGCAAGGGCATGGAACGCATTATCATGGAACTTATAAACAAAGACATTGGCAACCTTCAAACACTGGACCCCACCCAGTTTGGGTTCGTGAAGGGCTGATCTTGTCTCCTGAACCTGATTGACTTCTTCGAATCAGTCTCCAGAGCTGTGGACGAGGGTAAGGCGGTCCACACAGCCTATCTGGACCTCGCCAAGGTCTTCGACACCATCCCCCACTCTGGAATCATAGATAAACTTACTAAGCTGGGCATAAAGCCCTACGTCACTTGATTGGTTGCCAACTGGCTTACAGACAGAACCCAGACTGTAAAAGTAGCCAACTCCAAATCCAGCGCCAGACAAGAGGAGTACCTCAGGGTTCAGTCCTGGGACCGTTCTTGTTTGGCATCTGCTTCTCTGAAGTACAGGCCCACACTAAAGGACTCTGGCTAACAAAGTTCGTAGATGACTGCAAACTGGGCGCCATTATTGAATCCCCAAATGATGTGGATATTCTACAGAAGGGCCTTACAGAAACAGATGCTTGGTGCCAGAGCCATGGGCTGAAGCTTAATGCCAAGAAATGTATAGTTATCCCCTTTGGGGAAAAAACGTGTACCCTCTAATTACCACATAGGTGGCAGTACACTAAACACCGAAAGTGTGATGAGAGACTTGGGGATACAGGTGGACAGTGGTCTTACCTTCGATAACCACATTGCCACAACAGGCAGGAAATTCTTCCATGTGGCACACCTCATCACTAAGGGCTTTTCATCCAGAAAAAAGGAGGTCCATTGTCCCACTGTACTCATCCCTCATTAGACCCATTATAGAGTACAACGCCCCATTTGGTATGTACCTTGCAAGACATCTGCAACAGCTGGAAAGGCTGCAGAAATACCTTACTAAAAGAATCACAGGCCTAAAGTAGATGCCTAATATTGACTGTCTAAAGAAAACTCCAGCTATACTCTGTGGCATATCGTCTACTCAGAGGCGATCTCTTCTTAACATACAAGGCCATGCTGAGCTGTTGGACATGCTCCACTTAAAGAAATCCCAATCCCTCAGAAGCACACACTCCAGGGATTTAAACCTTGTCACCACAATGAACAAAACATGCTGGAGGGATAGGTTCCTGACCCAGAGACTCCCCATACTCTGGAATAGACTGCCCATACATGTCAAGCAGAGCGCCTCCTTGGTGCTCTTCAAAAGGAACCTTGACAATTGGATGGGAGATGGGAAATTCACCCCAGGGATCACGTGAGTCGCCCTGCTAGACAGGGGTCCAGGGAACTAAATATTGTGGGAAGAAATATTCGTGGAATTGCTATGGCTAGGCTTGTATAGGCCCTAGGGCCGATAGCCTAGTACCAACCTGTGAACCTATAATACCCAAAGCCTTAAAGAAAGCTTGTCACTTAGAGTTCTCTCATCCTCATTGCCCCTTTCTGGCCTCATCAGGCACGATTCTCCTTCCTCAGGTCTCATCTGAAATATCCACCTTGTGTACTAGATCCCATTCCGGATCTCATCTCCCATCCCTGGGGGCTTCCACTTCCCAGTATCCAGACCCTTCTTCAAATCACATGGTTTCTCCAGTTCCAGTAATCCTTTCCCAGTCAAGGCTTTCTTCCCCGGTGAGGAGCATTATTTTAGCTTCTCAAAAGCTGTCTACAAAGAAGGTATATTGCAGTAAGTGGAAAAGGTTTTCTGTTTGGGCCAGACAATGGAATCTGGATCGCTTCAGCCCCTGTCATGATATTTTCCTCCTCTTATCTTTTGTTTTTCAGGATGAGGCTAGTTTCAATTGGCTGTCATCTCCAATTTCAATGTCAGTGATGAACCTACCCTTTCTTCCAAATTGTGCAATGCCTTTTTGAAAGGAGAGTTTCTTCTTGGACGTCCTATTAAAGATCCATCACGTCCATGGGATTTGATTTTGCTGCTGCATTGTCTGATGCAAAAACCTTTTAATCCCGCTAGTTCGTGATATTAAATTCCCGTCCTGGAAGGCAGCCTTTTTAGTAGCCATTACTTCTGCTAAAAGGGTCTGGAAACTACAGGCTCTTTGCATTAAACCATCATGATCTTTCATAAGGACAGGGTGTCTCTTAGAACAGATACTTAATTTCTCCCCAAAGTGTCCTCTAAAGCAAATCTCAGTTAGTCAGTCCAGCTTTCGGTCTTCTTCCCTAATTACTCTAATAAAGGAGAATATATCCTGCATTGCTTAGATGTCCACAGACAATTTTGCTGAAGGCCCACTCCACTAGGTCTGTTGCTACCTCATCGGCCTTCTTGGCTAGACTTTCCATTGATGAGATTTGTGCTGCTGTGACTTGGTGTAATCTACATGCTTTCATTTTGCACTACAAATTAGATTTTGTATCTAGGAACACGGCTTCCTTTGGTTCCTCTGTGCTCTGGCATACCCTTCCTTGAGGCCACCCAGGGTTCCTAGTAGCTGGGAACTCTGACCCATCTGGGATAGGTCAGATAAGAGTTAAGTACTTACCATAACTTGGCATCTGTGCTATCCAGTATCTTTATTTATCTCATTCTTGTCCTTCTTCCCCCTTCCTTTTGGATTGTCTGGTGAGGCTTAAGTGGTTTGCATCTTGTGGGAAGTTTTTGTCTTCTATACAGATGTTTGTTCTGCTTTTCACCTTCTTTAGCAAACTCGATCTGAGGGTTAGAATGTAGCAAGGTATTATGGGAAGGGGAGGAGCTTGAGCTCTGGATCTGTCTTGAGAAGTTGTCTGCTCTAGATCCGAGGTTGGATTCTAGACCCATCTGTGATGAATAATGACACTGGATAGCACAGATGCGATGATGTCCTTCAAGGATGCATCTGCAGTCATAACAAATGGGTTGTCCTGCCGTCAGGCAGCCCTTCGGTCGGCTGGATTCCAAAGTCTGGGTCCGGCTTCGGCTGATGTCGCACTTCACCCGACGTCATCTCTGCTGGTCTTCGGGTATAAAGGCATCAGCCGACGCCATTTTCCTCAGTCTTTCTTGCGTGGCGTGAAGCAGAAGCTGTTCGCAAGTGCGGTCGGTCAGATCCAGAGATTACTACTACCGAATACTACTTGAAGACTTCTAAAAGCTAAGTTGCCCGTTGGGGACTCTTTCTTGCCTCAGCCGATGTCAGAAAAAGTCAATAACTGTTTAACTTGTGGGAAACAAATACCTCATAAAGATTTCCACTCTTACTGCCTGCCTTGCTTAGGCCCAGACCACGGCGTAGCAGCCTGTTCGGCCTGTGCTTCCTTCAACCGACCAACGCTTAGGCGTCGGTCGGAGTTTGCTGAACAGTTTTTCGGCTCAGATTTTGCGTACATTATGCCGTCGGATCCTCCGACTACCCAAATTGTTAAAAAACGCAAAGAAAAAGACCGACACTCGCGGTCGCGGTTTCGGCCGAAGCCACGGTTAAGCAAGCATGAGTGTCTCGGTTTCGGCGAAACCGAGAAAACGATCAATCTTCAGCGAATCCATGACTACTACTGAGGCTCCTGCTACCTTAGCTGAATCGGCCTCAGAAGTTTTGCCTACTACTGTGGTTCCTAGTGATTTATCAGACACCATCCCTTTGGATGTCTCTACCCCAGCACGTGGTGCTGCTAGGCCTCCTGCAGCCATGTCTATTAAGGCTTTTGCCAGGGCTAAAGCAGCCAAAACTGTTAAATTAGTGCCTGTTAAGTCCCCCTCACACAGGCCCACTTCTAGTTCACAAATGCTTACTCTGGCAGAGGATTTAATATCCTTAATTAGGGGATCCCAATCTCACCCAGACAGGGCCTCTCAGCCCCCAGAAAAGAGACCTAGAGCAGAGCCCTCCGAGCCAGTGTCTTCTGATGATTCTTCGGATGACTCAGACATTACAGATCAGCCAGAGGCTCCTTTTTCTACTTATGAAGATTCCGATGCTGAAGAATCCATTCCATCTGCCTCTCCACCAGAGGAATTTTCCTTTGGGAAAACCTTACATGCCATGAGAGAACAATTCCAATGGCAGGGACAAGATTTCTCAGATTCAAGAAAAAGGCTTAGGACATTTCTGCACTTACCACAACATAGGCCCTTAGCTATACCTCCAGTTCTGCCTGTTGTGGATGATGCATTTAATGATGTTTGCACTGCTCCTGATACTTTACCTCCAGTCCCTGCCAAACCAGATAGATTTTACAGGGTACCAGGCACTCATCACCACCTATACAAGGCCCCACTTGCAGATCCTGAGACTATATCCCAGGGGCCTAAGGCAGTAGCCTCGACCTCAGCAAAAAACCCTATTCCTTCTGAAAGGGAATCCAGGTCCTTAGAGAGATGGGGAAAAAAGTTTACACCTCTGCTACTCTCTCAGCTAGAGCTTTAAACTGTCAATTTCATATGATCCAATACCAAGAGTTTATGCTTGATCAGTTAACTAAGAAGCTGTCCTCTGATGACTCCTTAGATAAGAAATATGTTTTAGAAATGGTGAATAACATTCAGCAGGTTAGTAACCATTCTTTAAAATGTGGCTATGATGCACTGGAGGCTTCATTTAGATCAGCCATGACTGGCACAGTGAATAAGAAGGCATGCATGGTTGAAAGAACAGGTCTTGCCGGATCATGTTAAAGCAAAGCTGTTAGATGCTCCTATGGATAAGGCCAGTCTATTTGGTACACCTGCTCAGCAAGTAATGAAGAAAATGGAAGAGAAGGCAAAATCTGTACAAACAGTTAAGGATTTCTTACACGTTCTGCCCCAAGGTTTAGCAGGAACTGGCCTGCCAAAATTGGTCCTTTCCAGACTCCTCAAAATCTCAAAGAGGCAGGAATAGACGCTCTAGAGGCAGAAATCAATCCAGAGGAGGTGCCTACAGAGGACGACAGTGGCAAGGCAATAACCGAGGCACAGACACAACCACTGCCACTGCAACAGGACAATCACAGTGACTTGGCTCTGACACCGCCTACCAGGGAGCAAATAGCAGCACCTTTAGGCGGAAAGTTAGCCTTATTTTCGAAAAATTGGCACTGTATCACAAAAGACAAGTGGATTTTGTAAACCATAGACCAAGGCTACAGGTTCCACTTCCACACCTTACCAGTAAAAAGAGGAATGCCAAACCTACCTCCAAATCAAAAAACAGAAGCTCTAAAGCAGATAGCGCAATTAACAAAGATGAGAGCTGTGGAAAGAGTACCAATAACAGAACAGGGCAAAGGATTCTACTCCAGACTCTTCCTAGTACCAAGAAAAGAGAAAAGTTGGAGACCTATTCTCGACATGTCCGTCTTAAACACATACATCATTGTCCCAAAATTCAAAATGCTGACCCTACAGCGACTTCTTCCCATGCTGGGCAAGGAGTGTTGGCTGGTAACTCTAGATCTCAAGGAGGCATACCTGCACGTCCCCATACGACCAAATTGCATAAGATACCTCAGATTTCTTGCAGGATCAGAGCATTATCAATTCTCAGCATTGCCCTTTGGCTTATCTACTGCGCCCAGAGTATTCACAAAATGCCTGGCATCAGTAATCGCTCACTGCAGGCTACAGGGAATCCAAATTTATCCATACCTGGACGACTGCCTGTTACAAGCGGACAACAAAAGCAAGCTGACAACAGATTTACAAAGAGTCATTTGCTTATTACAAGCCCTGGGATACACAGTCAATTTACAAAAGTCAAGACTGATACCATCCCAAACAAGAACATTCTTGGGTGCGGAATTGGACACAGTAAAACAAATGGCATTCCTAACTGCAGAAAAACAAAAACAGCTCCCTCTTTACTTCTTGGCATTAACAAAGCAGAACACACTAACAGCAAGAAAAGTACTGCAGGCCTTGGGCTTCATGGCATCATGCATAATCTTGGTCCCACATGCCAGACTACATATGAGAAAGCTACAGTGGTACCTAAAGAATTTATGGTCTCAACACAGGCACAGCTTAGAAACCGAAATCCCACTAATCCCATGCCTGAAACAGGAGTTCCTATGGTGGGCTCAAGCATGCCAGTCAAACCCAGGCTTGCCCTTCCACAACTTTCAAGCAAGCCAAACCATCACAACGGACGCCTCAGACCTAGGCTGGGGGGCGCACATGTTGGACAAATGCATACAAGGATTGTGGACTCCAGACCAGCTGCACCTGCACATAAACCAAAAAGAAATGCTGGCAGTAAAACTAGTAATCCAGAAATTCAGGCCATTCCTCAAAGAAGGCCATTTAATGATAAGGACAGACAACACTACAGTCATGTGGTACATCAAACAGGGAGGCACTCATTCATACCCACTATGCAGAATGACTCTGGACCTTTGGAATATGGCTCTGAGCTACAACATCCAGTTACAGGCAATATTTGTACTGGGAAAAGAAAACACCCTAGCAGACATGTTAAGCAGAACCACCTCGGATGCTCACGAATGGATGCTACACCCGGACATCTTCAAGGCCATCACAAAGAAATGGGGAATGCCACAAATAGACCTATTCGCATCCCCACTCAATCACCAGCTCAAAAAGTTCTGCACAAGGACATGCCACCCACTTGCATGGAAGGTGGACTCTCTGTCCTTCAGTTGGAAAGGCCTGACAGCATATGCATTTCCACCTCTTCCTTTGATGCACAAGGTACTACTGAAAATCAAAGAGGAACGTCCAAGGATAATCCTGATAGCTCCGAATTGGCCAAGACAACACTGGTATCCATTGCTGAGGAGCATGTCTCAGGGGAGAATGTGGTCAATACCCCTGATGCCTTTGATGTTAACTCAGAGCAACTACAACATCATGCACCCAAACCTAAAAACCTTGCAACTGACTGCCTGGAACATCACATAGCAGCAACTAACCCAGACCTATCCCAAAGGGTTAAAGACATTATCCTTGAAGCCCGCAGATCTTCAACAAGAAGGAACTATGCAGGAAAATGGAAAAGGTTTGTCATTTGGAGTACTGAAAGAGGAAAAGATGTGTCGAACATAGATATTGCTAACATCCTAGAGTACTTGGCAGAGCTTCTACATACAGGCCTGTCCTATTCCTCCATCAAGATACATGCATCAGCTATTTCAGCAGAATACAGCTTCGATCCACCTGTCTTTTCGCATCCTCTACTCAGGCAGTTCCTCAGAGGGATCAAGAATGTAAAACCTCCTAGGAAACCACCATTACCAGCATGGGACTTGAACTTTGTGCTAGAAAAATTGACACTCCCTCCATTTGAACCAGCAGCAACAGCAGATCTTCAACACCTATCATGGAAAACTGCTTTCCTACTGGCAATTACTTCAGCAAGGAGGGTTTGAACTACAGGCCTTAATGGCAGTACAACCCTTCCTAATCTTCCATCAAGATAGGGTGTCCATGAGAACTAATCCTACATTTATGCCTAAGGTGGTATCCAGAGTGTCTTTAAACCAGGCAATCCACCTACCTACCTTCTTTCCCAATCGACAGAACAGGGGAAAGACTGCTGCATACCTTGGATGTACATAGACAGTTACGCTACTACCTGGACAGAACCAAAGGTGACAGAAAAACTGACCAGCTTTTAGTAGCCTATGCAACAGGAAGGGAAGGAAAAGCAATTTCCAAACAGACAATCTCCAAATGGATAGGAAATTGCATAAGATTCTGTTACTCCTACCATGGAAAACCAATTCCACAGAACATAAGACCTCATTCTACAAGGGCTACAGCCACTACCACAGCTTTCTTACGAGGAGTGGCAACCAAGGACATTATTGAGGCGGCTACTTGGACCTCCGTGCATACATTTGCCAAGCATTATAATTTACCTCTATACTCTAGATCCCGAGCAGGGTTTGCCACTGCTGTGCTGCAAGGGATCCTAACTACACCATAATTCTTCTTCCTCCTCCCTAGTTTGGCTATGGTATTCTACCCATTTGTTATGACTGCAGATGCATCCTTGAAGGACATAGTACAGTTTTGTACCTACCATAAATGTAGATGTCCGAACAGGATAGCATCTGCAGTCAGGATTACCCACCCTCCTTCCCCTCTGTGGTACTCCTAGGGTATTTACCCTCCTAATAGCTAGCTGGGGGGGGAGTCTCTTATGGTGCATTTGTTTGTATATATGTACATACATGCTTATTTTTTGTGTTTGCCTTCTACTATTTTGGAAACATTGGCATTTATCCAAAATTTAGCTTTCCAAGAGGGCAACTGGCATCTGGGGCAAGAAACACTGAGGAAAATGGCGTCGGCTGATGCCTTTATACCCGAAGACCAGCAGAGATGACGTCGGGTGAAGTGCGACATCAGCCGAAGCCAGACCCAGACTTTGGAATCCGGCCGACCGAAGGGCTGCCTGACGACAGGACAACCCATTTGTTATGACTGCAGATGCTATCCTGTTCGGACATCTACATTTATGGTAGGTACAAAACTGTACTTTATGGTAAGTACATAACTCTCTCTTTTCATGACCAAATAACATCTTTGCATGTCAGCTCTCATAATGGTGCTGAAAGTTGGCTTAAATCTGGAATGAACTTGCCTAGAAAGTTGACCATGCCAAGACAACATTGTAGGGCTTGAACATTGTCTGGAGCTATCATCTTGAGAATTGCTGTTTGCTTGGAAGGATCTGTCATAAACCTGAACTAGTAAACAAGTGACCAACATAAGTAATTTCTCGTAGCCTGAATTTGCACTTCAGAGGATTCAGCTTAAGATTCACTTCATGTGCTCTTTTCCAAAACTTTTCTTGAGGTTTCTATCATGTTTGGCCTCACCATTGCCTCCTACTAGAATAATATCTACTATAATAGCACAGGGATAGCCAGAAAAGATTTGCTCCATCACACATTGAAAGACTTCACTGGCAGAATTTATTCCAAATGGCATTCTCAGAAGTCTGCATCTTCCAAATGGTGTACCAAATGTGGTTAGCAATAAAGATTTTGTCAAGCAAAATTGCCAAAATGAGCTCTTTGATCTGAGACAGAAAAAACAGTGGTATTTGGCATGAGGGCAGCAACTTCTTTGACTGTATGCATTGGGCGATGAGGCCTTTTTAAATGCTTTATTCAAGTCTCTTGGATGAATACATATTCTGATATCATCTGAGCTTTTCTTATGAGCTACTGTCATGGAGGATACCATTCAGTGGGTTCTTCTGCTGGACAAATTCCTCCAAGCTGCACCATTTTGTCTAGCTCAGCTTTGACTGTGTTCTGCATTAGTACTGGAACTTTCCGTGCTGGTCTAATAAGTGGGCTGACCTCTGGGTCTAACTTCATGGAGTACACAGCTGGTAGTTTGCCTAATTTGTCTGCAAAAATATCAGAATACTCAGAAAAAAATAGTTTGGGTGAAATTTGAGCTGTTGTCATGCAGACTTACATAGTGTTCTTCATTAAGTGAAAGCAGTCCCATTTTCAAACTGTCTCTGTGACCTTATAATGATTGTACGCGTCACCTGACTGCGAAAAATTTTAAGTCACAGCTGTTCTTAGCAGAGTAACATGAAAGCACTACTGAGCCTTCGGTTTGACTCCAACACCATAAGCAACAACCTTCACACACTTTGTTAAATTAAGTTGTTCTGCAGCTTTTACTCTAGCAAACGTTTCTGCTGAAGTAACATTGCATGTTATGTTGTCCTGTCTCGCCTTCATTCTTACTTGGACGGGTTCGGAGCCAATGCTCAGCTCCGACATGGCCAAATACACAGCTGGAAGTCTCAAACTTGGCTCGTGTCAAGGTAGGCATCCCATGATATAGTGGTGCAACTCTCCAGATCTCGTTTGCCAATTTACGAGGTTGGATGTTCTCTTCTTGGCCGTGGTTACATTTTTTTGTCTTTTGCATTCTATTAAACTAGTTGGGATTTATACATTAATTCCTTCCTATGCCTTAAGGCGAAATAACATACCTAACACACTAGTAATAGGTGACGCTATAGTCTGGCACACTGATGTCCCACTCACTAGGCTGGACAAGCAGAAGGTTACTGTGTTAGCTGCCTGTTGGGAGCCAGAATCCGCCACATAACAGAAGCACTCAGGTCACTCCAGAACAAGTACAAATATGACTCTGTCATTGTTCATATTGGTGTGAATGACCTGAGACGCATCTCCCTTGACTACATGAAAAGAGACTTGAAAGAGCTCTCTGATCATGCAGCCCAGGCTGGTATGACCCTGACCCTGTGTAGCATCCTACCCTCACCAAGAATTATACCTCAGTATAAAGAAAAAAAATATCAATTTCAACAATCGGCTAAGCTTCTGGTGTTATTCAAAGGGGATCCAGTGTCTTGTCAGCCTGGGGCGACATGCTCGACAAGCCGAGTTGCTTCGCAAGAGACAACTTGCACCTGTCACCCCTAGGCTTTCGAATACTGGCCACTGCTCTTGCTGCCCCCATAGTGCCTTTATTAGGCAAGGCTCAAAAGTCAAACCCACCTCCGTAAACAGCACAATTAACAAAAAACTGAGGGTTATGCTACTCAATGCCAGGAGTTTAAATCTCAAAATGCATGCGCTCGAAACACTCCTCAGTATGTAGAACGTCGACATCTGTGCAGTAACTGAAACCTGGTTCAAGGCTCCAGAGAGCACCCCAGCACTACCAGGTTACAATTCATACCACACGTTTCGGCCACAGAACACGGACCGAAAAACAAAAGGAGGGGGTGTATCCATATTCATCAAGGATACCTACACCACCAGGTTAGTGGCGCAGCATGATACCTCTGAGATCATCCATGTGCAACTAACATCGGGCAAATCTGCAATGCAAATTGTGGCCTGCTACAGATCACCCTCCATGACCCAAGACCACCACTCCACCTTTCTGGAGACACTGGAAAACATGAAGGTCCTACTGAACACCCTGATATTGGGCGATTTCAGTTACCCTACCATTCACTGGGAAAACTACTTGAGTACAAATTCCCAAGCCCAGCGCTTCCTGGAATTCATCAAATCAAATGCCCTGGATCAGCTGGTAAACTCCCCTACCAGAGGTGAAAACATGTTGGACCTGGTCATCACCAACATGGGTGAATGATGTTCCACACCGGAGGTCAGCCAATCACTGGTTAGATCAGACCATAAACTAATCAGTCTGGATGTCCACACCCCACCACCACCCCCAACTAAGGAAACCACAGTAAAAAAAACTTTTCTAAAGCAAACTTTGCCTTACTTAAGCTAGAGGTGTTAAGTTTCACAGCCCCCAAGCTAAAGGATAACGCTGCCCAAGATGCAGAAACCTTTACAAATGCGCTCTATGAGCACCTACAAGGGCGCATGGATCGTGCCATCCCTAGCAAAAACCAAGACTTACTCCTCTTAGAGAAGGAAACCAGTTTGGTGGACCCTTGCAATAAACAGGCTATACAATAGGAGGAGGAAACTAGTTCAGAAAAAAGCAAATCCCAAAAAGGAAAGACATCCCTGATCAGTATCCGTAAGAAACTAAGGTCCCTCATGAAATCATCCAAGGCTAACTTCAAAAGAAAAATAGCCAAGGATTCAAAAAAATAACCACAAAGCCTTCTTCAGCTATGTTAAGAATCTAAGTGGCAACTCACAGATATGCACTGAACTAGTGCAAAATAGCACAAAATATACTGAACCTGCTGATATTGCCAACATCCTGGCAGATAGATTCAGTGCAAACTTCACCCCCTCTCACCTCCAAAAGGGCCCACAACAATACCGGAAAAGTGTAGTGTCCCAAAAATCACAGATACACTGGTGAAAACAGCCCTTTCAAAAGCCAAAAACACAGCGTCAATGGGACCAGATGGTATCCCAGGCTGTGTCTTGCACGAACTACAGAACAAACTAACTCCCCACCTAAACATGCTGTTCAACTTCAGCCTCTCCATAGGCTACGTGCCCATAGAATGGCGCACATCAATGGTTATTCCTCTCCACAAAGGAGGGGCCACAACTGACCCTGGTAACTATCGCCCCATAAACCTGACTAGCCTGGTCTGCAAGGCTATGGACTTACAAAGCCATGTCCAACTCAATTGATGGACATGCTCCACCTAAAGAAATCCAAGTTACTGCGAGCCACGTGCTCTAGTGAGCTAAACCTCACCACAACAATAAATAGAACATGCTGGAGGGATAGATTCTTGTCGCAGAGACTCCCCATGCTTTGGATCAAAATTCCAAATTACATCAGGCAGAGCCCCTCACTAACGCTCTTTAAGAGAAACCTTGATGAGTGGATGGGTAACAGAAAATACACCCCTGGGATCACTTCATTGGCTCTGCTTGACAGAGGATCAGTTAATTAATCAGTGGGGTGATGAAGCCGACACACTCTGGCTAGGCTTATAAATGCCCTCAGGCAGATAGCCTAGTACCTACCTATGAATCTATTAGCTAGTTTACTGTGTGCTGTCAAACTTTAGCTTTAGTGTGTAGTTTAGTTTTATATCCTTTTTCCGCTCTTGTGTGCTTTTACTTGGCTGTCGTTTTTTCCGCAGGCCTATACTTGTATCCCGTAGTTATGTACTATAGTGGTGCTTTTAAAACTACCTGTAATGTTGTGTGTTTTTTTTCTAGTCACTTAGTTTTAACTTGGTTAGTTCATTAGCTCATTTAAATTCGAGAGCTAATTGCCCGTTTTAGTTAGAGGGCTAGTAGTGTTAGTGTATTCTACCTCTCCCTTTATTATACCTTTTCTAGGTACGTTTAAATTAGAGGTCCTAATGCTGGTTGTAGTCAGAGCAAAGCTAATTCTATTTATATTTCTTAGCTGTGTTGTGTTTGTTAAATTAGTGTGTTTTATATTTCTTGAAGTGGTGTGAGTTTACTTCGTGTTTGGTATTCTTTTATAGGACCTTTTTCTTCCTAACATGTCCAAAGACACTAGGGAGAAAGAACATAAGCCTTCGGGCATGAAAACATGTCAAAAATGCACCCAGAAAATGTCTTTTACAGATGGACATGGCATTTGTGTCTGTTGTTTTAGGAGCTATCCATCTCCAGGAAAATTGCACTTTCTGCCACTCCTTTAGCACGTGTGTTGCAATAGAGGAAAAAATAAATTGATTGTCAAAGGGCTATTGAAACTGACCTTTGAGGAAACTGTACAGAGTGCTGCTGCTTCTTCATAGTCGTCTTCTTCTAAGCGGGACAAACCAACTAAAAGACAGTCTCTTGTCTCTTCGGCTCAGTCAAAGCCCCCTGAAAAATTGTCAAAAATTTCGCAGCCATCAACCTACTCTGCTCCACAGGCTTCGGAACTGACTGAGATTATCATTATTGACAAACCTGATTCTTCGGCTCCAAGGTCCTCTGAGCCAAAAGAAACCGTGTCTCGGAGACGGTCCATTGATATTCCACCAGCCTCCCCTACCTTGAGATCTCCCATTTTGAAGAGATCTCGTTCACCAGTTCTATCCTCCAGGTCCTCTAGGAGCTTATTTGATGATGACATGGAGCGGGTGGTCCGCAGACTTTTGAAGTTGCCGGTGCTAGCTAAATTGTTCTCTGCTCCAACCCAACAGGTTTCGGAGCCTTCTAAGACTGTTGCATCCACTATTGTTCCTCCTCCGAGCAATGCTGGATCTTCGGAGCCGGACTGCCAAGTATCACTTGTAGACCAGTCAGTTCCGGGACCCCCTTCGGAGATTACGGAACTGATATCTGCTCTGACACTGTTGGTGCCATCCAGGGTGTCTGGAAGCCAAAGTTCTCCAGTCGGCCCTGGGGGGGGACGCTTGAACCTGAACTTCTTTGGTTCCAAGCCTTGTTCATCTGTGCATTGGCTCGGGTGAGCTCGGCTCCTACATCAGCCTCGGAGCCAGTCTCTCTGGGCCCGGGGTGTCCTCTGAGCAGGAGATATCCTTGGAACCAGTGGGTTCTGCTTTCGAGCATATGAGTGTGTGCTGTCCCCCTCAACAGCTCTACACAAGGATGCTGGCATTCATCTCCCCAAGGCACTGGCTACTGTCTCGGCACCACCCTGTCCACAGGACAGCAGAGATTCAGAGCCTCAGGAAAGCCCCAATGGACAAACCCCTCTCTTCTGAGGCCTCCCCAGGATATTCTTCTGAGGAGCCCTCTTGAAAGAGGACATGCAAGAAGAAGCATATCTGCTCCCCTGATGAGTCTGTCACCTCAGACACTGACCTCGAGGAGTCAGAAGGGTCCCCATGGTCGTCCTCTGAAGATATTTCATTTGAAGAAATCCTTGAGATCCTAAAGCAGAGAGGTGACTGGAAAACCATCAGCCTTTCTGATGAGGAGTTTGTGTACCTGAAGGACTTTGGATCTCAACCTTCAGTCTCCTGGGTGTGTCTGCCTTTTGATGAGCTAATGGACTTAGTCGAAAGGCGTGGGAGTCACCTGACACTATGAAACCAGTCCCTCCGAGGCCAAACAAGTGTTTGTCAGCCCCCACTGGAAAAGATTTTCTTCCAAAAGGTGTGCCTGTAGATGCTGTGGTGGTAACAGCAGCCACCAAGAAGGAACTTTCTGAGACATCCTCATCTGTTCATTCTCCAAACAAAGATTCTCGAACGATAGACAGATACGGGAAGCGTGTCTTTTCGTCAGGGACTTTTATACTCCGATTGCTGAACTACCTCACACAGTTTACAAGGCTACAAAGAGATGATCTGAAAGAGCTAGAAGGTGCTCTGCAAGGGTCATTGGTTGTGGGGGGTGACTGAAAAAGTCTCCTCCCAGCTGTCCATCTTAAATTCTATCGTCAACTCCTCCATGAGACTGATATCTTATGCAGCGGATGGAGTGAGTAGGGCAGCAGGTTCAGGAGTTTCCTTGAGGAGACCCTCCTGGACGCACTTGTGTAATTTTGCAGAACCTTTTTTAAGTCTACCTTTACTAACTCCCCTTTTGATGGTTCCTCACTTTTTGGACCCAAAGTTACACACTCACCAGATGCGAGCAGGAGCGGAAGACTCTCTGTGCCGTTTGAGTACATTTTTCAGTACCTTAAAGACCTTTACCCTAAAGTTCAGAAGAATCAAAAATTGTGGTTCAAAAGATCCCAGGGAGCTTTCCAAGACACATGAGGTGAATCCTTCCTCAGGGGCAGAGGCAACAGTGGTAGACGTCCTAGAGGCAAGGGGTGTCCGCAAATCCAGGGTGACCATGATTCCTTTCGCAGATGTCCCTATCAACACTCCTGAAATGAGGCCCGTCTGCTCTACTCTGGAGGCAGTCAGAGGACGTTTATCTTTGTACCCAGAAGACTGGCAAAGTATCACAAAAGACAAGTGGGTACAAAGCATAATATCCAGAGGATATTCCATTCCCTTTTGCCATCCTGTCCCACAAATCAGAACAGTCCCAGATGTTGCACCCAATCTAAGGGAGCCAGCAACTATAGAAATCCAAAAGTTGCTGGACAAGAGTCATCCAAAAAGTCCCCACAGTCCAAATAGGATTCGGAACTTACTCAAGATTTTCTGTTGCCAAAAAGAACGGGACTGGCGACCCATATTGGATCTCAGCAAATTGAAGGAATCTGTCAAAAAGTCAAAGTTCCGAATGGTGACACTGCAGTCAATACTTCCTTCTTAGGGAAAGACGATTGGATGTGTTCAGTAGACCTCAAAGATGCGTACTACCACATAAAAATGGACAGAGCGTCAAGGAGTCACTTAGGCTTCTGGCTGGGAGACAGTCATTATCAGTTATAGCTCTGCCCTTTAGTCTCACTACAGCCCCCTGTGTGTTCACCAAATGCATGGCAGTAGTAATAGCTCACCTGAACTGTCTTGGATTCCAAGTGTTTCCGTATCTGGATGACTGTTTTCTAACTGCCACCACCAAGCATCTACTCCAACAGGCCAGGGACGTGACACTGGAAATTTGTGCTCCTCTAGGCATAACAGTCAGTTTACAAAAATCTGCCTTGTTGCCCTGTCAACATATTACCTTCATAAGTGCAAACCTAGGCACTGTTTCTATGATGGCACATCTTCCAGCCGGCAGAATTTCAGCCCTCAGACAGCAAATACTTCACCTCCTTCCCAAGGACAAGGTAAAGGCAAAGGTAGTTCTGAAACTTCTGGGGACAATGGCTTCAACAGTAACTCTAGTTCCTTTTGCCAGGATGCATATGAGAATCCTTTAGTGGGTCCTATTTTCCCAATGGTTGCTTCAAGAACTTCCTATAATCCCATCTGATCAGAATAACTGAGTCATGCAAGAAGGATCTACGGTGGTGGACTCAGTCCAACCATGTGACTATCGGGAGACCCTTTATTCCACAACAACCTGTTGCTCCACTGACCACAGATGCTTCCCAGATAGGGTGGGGGGCATTATCTGGGAAGGACAGTCCAAGGTATATGGCAATACCATGAGGCCCACTTGTATATCAGTATTCTAGAGATGAGAGTAGTGCTTCTGACTTTGCAAGCACTCCAAGACTATCTTCCACTAGGGACAATTGCAATACAGTCAGCCAGTATGTCTGTGGTATGGTACATAAACAAGGAGGAACCAGATCATACTCGCGTTGTCGAGCAGCTCTGTGAGTTTAGCAATGGGCAGTATCTTCCCAACGCTTTCTAGTAGCAATGCATATCCCGGGGAAATCCAACGTGATAGCGGACAAGCTTAGCAGGGCAATATTAATGCTTCACAAGTGGTCTCTGAACCAGAACATAATGGAAGAGATTTTCTGGATTCCCCCTCTGGGGGAGACACCGAGAGATGCACTTGTTAATGATTGGCCCTTGGAACTTCTTTATGCGTTTCCCCCATTTCCCCTCATACCCGAAGTCATCCAGAAAGAAAAATCCTTGGGAAGCAGGCTGATTTTCATGGCCCCATATTTGCCTCATCAGATTTGGTTCCCCTTCCTCTGGCCTCATCTACAGGAGAAGCCATGACCCAGTTCCAGACCTTCTGACACATATGTCAGGAACACTTCATCCTTCTCTCCACACCCTCAACTTGACAGCATGGCTGCTCCATTTCCCAACTTAGGCGGGCTTCAAAACTTCACTCCAGCAGTAAAGTACATATTGATGTCCTCTCATAAAGATTCTACTAGAAAACTCTATAGTAGCAAGTGGAAAAGATTCTCTCACTGGATGCAAACTAGAAACATTGACCCTTTTTCTGTGCCAGTTCAATCCATTTTAGAATTTCTTGCAGAAATCTTCAGCAAGGTTCACCTGCAGCAAGTATTAGAGTTCAACTGGTTGCAATTTCGAATTTCCACATTGTTGACCATACTTCTAACCTAATGTCACACAGGTTGTGTAAAGCATTTTTAAAAGGCACTTTGAGACTACCTTTTAAAGAACCACTCTCTCGGGATTTAAATTTTGTCCTGTCTCTACTAACATTGCCACAGTTCGAGCCCTCTTCATCTTGTGACCTCAAATTTCTTTCCTGGAGGACCATCTTTCTAGTAGCTGTAACCGCATTTGTATGGTTTTGCACGATTTTGTGCATAGTGCAGCAACAGGCAGCGCCGCTTAAACGAGTTTAAACTATTCCCGGCTCTACAAAGTCTGCTCTTCACTTTCCCTTAGAACTGTTCTAAATCTCAAAGTAAGCACTCTATTTTCATTCTAAAGCCCTGCAGTTGCTCGTATAAGTAATCTTATAAGTAAGCACTAATAAACTAAAGCACTACACCCTCTTATACTCCCTTTAAGTACTTGGCTCCCTATTGGTCCTTTTTGATCAGTCAAAAAGTAGTTCCTTATACTATTCTGGCATGTCCAAAAGTCAGTTTCGGGTTTACTCTCCAGTCCAGCTGGTGAATCTGGGAATCTTGAGGCAATGTTACAACTGCCTTATGTACACAGACCACCCTCTCCTCCTCCCAACAAGCTCAAATATATGTGAGAGATGCAACAATATAGCGAAACTGGAGGCTGAGCTCTCTCAACCCAATACTGGCGCAGTCAGTCAGGAGGAGAAGGTAACCACGCACACCACAAATCCAGTCTCACATAGACCTATCGCAACAGAAAACCAAACACATAAACACACAAAAACATATTCGGAGGCCCTAAATAAAAATCTGACCAAGCAACAGAGACCTCCAAAGCAGACATCCATGCAACCGCTACCCCACAACAATACCCACGTATCACATAGTTCACAAAGTCAGTGTGCCACACAGTCACAGCCCTTAAGGCTAAACAACACACCTAATACACTTGTAATAGGTGACTCTATTGTCAGACACACTGACGTCCCACTCACCAGGCTGAACAAGGAGGTCGCTGTAAGCTGCCTGTTGGGTGCCAGGATCCGCCACATAACACAAGCACTCTGGTCACTCCAAAGCAAGTACAAATAGGACTCCGTCATTGTCCATGCTGGTGTGAATGACCTGACATACCTCCCTGGACTACATGAAAAGAGACATAGAGGAGCTCTCTAATCATGTAGCCCAGGCCGGTATGACCCTGACCTTGAGTAGCATCTTACCCTCACCAAGAATGATGCCACAGTATAAAGACAAAATGTTCAATTTTAACAATTGGCTAAAGTATTGGTGTCATTCAAAGGGGATCCAGTGTCTGTCAGCCTGGGATGACATGCCTGACAAGCCACGTTGCTTCGCTAGGGATGGCTTGCACCTGTCACCCCTGGGTTTCGAATACTGGCTAAGGCTCTTGCCACCCCCATAGTGCCTTTTTTAGGCAAGGCTCAAAAGACAAACCCACCTGCATAGACAACACAAAGACAAAGAAACTAAGGGTAATGCTGCTCAATGCCAGAAGTCTAAACCTCAAGATGCACGCATTCGAGGCTCTCCTCAGTATGGAGAATATCGATATCTGTGCAGTAACAGAAACCTGGTTCAAGGCTCCCGAGAGCACCCCAGCACTACCAGGTTATACCTCGTACCATGCTTTTTGGCCCCAAAACTTGGACTGAACCACAAAAGGAGGGGGAGTATCCATATTCATCAAAGATACCCACACCTCCAGGTTAGTGGCACTGCATGAAGCATCAGAGACCATCCATGTGCAACTAACAGTGGGCAAAACTGCCTTTCAGTTTGTAGCCTGCTACAGACCACCCTCCCAAACTCAGGAACCCCACTCGGCTTTCCTAAGAACACTGGAGAATATGAAGGTCTCTCCAAACACCATTATATTGGGTGACTTCAACTACCCAAACATAGACTGGGAGCACTACTCAAGCCCCAACACCCTCGCCCAACGGTTCCTAGAATTTATAAACTCAAATGCTATGGAACAACTGGTCACCACTCCCACAAGAGGGGAAAACATATTAGACCTGATCATCACCAACATGGGGACTCTGTTCCATACCAGAGGTATACCCCTCATTGGTAAGATCTGACCATAAATTAATCTCACTGGACATCCATATCCCGTCCCCACCCCCAGCCAAGGAAACCACGGTGAAGAACTTCTCAAAAGCAAACTTCACACTTCTCAAAACCGAGGTGGAATCCTTCAAAGTCCCCGGGCCAGTGGAAAATACGGCCCAAACCGCAGAATCCTTTACAAACGCTTTCTATGGACACCTACAGGAATGCATGGATCATGCTATCCCAAATAAAACCAAGACTCATTCCTCCAAAGGCAGAAGACCTGTCTGGTGGACCCCAGCCATAAATAAGCTATACGACAGAAGGAGGAAGCTGCTACATGATAGAGCAAAATCCCAAAAAGGGAAGGCATCTCTGATCAGTACTAGCAAGAAACTACAATCCCTCATAAAATCATCTAAGGCCAGCTTCGAAAGAAAAATTGCACAAGATGCTAAAGATAATCACAAGGCCTTCTTTAATTATGTCAGGAACCTGGGTGGCAACTCCCAGATATGCTCTGAGTTCAAAATGACAAAAAATACACTGAACCCACAGACATTGCCAACATCCTGGCAGACAGGTTCAGTGCAAACCCCCCCCTTCCCCCCCCCAAAAGAGCAAATGTCTATCCCAACAGAGTGTAGCCTCCCTGACATCACAGATGCACAGGTGAGAGCTGCCCTCTCCAAAACAAAAAGCACAGCATCAATGGGACCGGACGGTGTCCCGGGCTGCGTCTTACACGAACTCCAAGAAGAACTGAACCCTCACATAAAGTCACTGTTCAATCTCAGCCTTACTACAGGATATGCACCCAAGGAATGGCGTACAGCAACAGTGGTCCCACTCCACAAAGGTGGTGCCACAACGGACCCCGGAAACTATCGCCCTATAAGCCTGACTAGCCTGGTCTGCAAAGCTATGGAGCGTATCATCATGAAACTCATAAACAAAGACATTGGGAGCCTCCAAACACTGGATCCTACCCAATTCAGCTTTAAGGGCAGATCTTGCCTCTTGAACCTGGTAGACTTCTTTGAAACAGTCACCAAGGTCATAGATGAAGGGAAGGTAGTCCACACAGCCTACCTGGACCTCGCAAAACTTCGACACAATACCCCACTCTGGCATCATAAATAAGCTTACCAGCTTAAATATCAACCCCTATGTCACAAGATGGGTTACAAACTGGCTCAGTGATAGAACCCACATGGTCAGAATTGCAGGTGCCATGTCAGACTCTAAACCAGTTACAAGTGGCGTCCCACAAAGCTCAGTCCTGGGACCTCTCTTGTTCGTTATATATTTCTCTGAGGTACAGGCTAACATGGGAGGACTGTGGCTCACCAAGTTCGCAGATGACTGCAAACTGGGTGCCATAATCGACTAGCCGACTGACACAAGCATCCTCCAAAAGGGTCTCACAGAGACGGATAACTGGTGCCAGAGCCATGGCCTAAAGCTAAATGCCAAAAAGTGCATAGTCATCCCCTTTGGGAAAAACAAAGTGCCCACAAATTACCACTTAGGTGGTAATTCATTAAGTATGGAAGAAGTAATTAGGGATTCGGGGACCCATGTAGATAGCAATCTCTCCTTTGACAATCACGTTGCCAAAGTGGTTAGAAAAACCTTCTATATAGCCCACCTTATCACGAAAGGGTTCACATCTAGATCGAGAGGTCATTGTGCCCCTCTACTCATCACTCATCAGGCCCATAATTGAATACAATGCCCCATTTGGGATGTACCTTACCTGACACCTGCAGCAACTGGAAAGACCCCAAAAGTACCTCACAAGAGGATCAAGGGACTCAAACAGATGCCCTACGCAGTTAGGCTAAAGAAACTCCAGCTCTACTCAGTTGCTTACAGCCTACTCAGAGGCGATCTGTGCCTGAAGTATAAAGCTATGTCCAACCCAGAATTAATGGACATGCTCCACCTCAGGAAATCCAAATCCCTTAGAGCTACACACTCCAGGGACTTAAACCTCAGCACAGAAATAAATAGGACATGCTGGAGGGACAGATTCCTATCCCAGAGGCTCCCCTCACTCTGGAACAAAATCCCAATCCATGTTAGGCAGAGTCCCTCAATGACCCTCTTCAAGCGAAATCTTGAGTGGATGGGAGATCGTAGGTTTACCCCTGGGATCTCTTCTGTGTCCCTACTAGACAGAGGCACAGTAAACTAACCTCAAAAGGGCTATCTTCTGTGACCTACTATACAGAGGCACACTCAACTAATCTAAAATGGTGGCGAAAGCCAAACACACTCTGGCTAGCTTATAAATGCCCTAGGGCAGATAGCCTAGTATCAACCTATGAACATCTGCCAGAAGAGTTCGAGTTGCAAGCACCATCAATCAGACCTCCATATCGGATCTTCCATAAGGATAGGGCATCGCTATGAACTAATCCGTCCTTTATACCCAAGGTTTGCTCTCAGTCCAATATCAATTTAATCTATTGAGCTGCCAGTGTTTTTCCCCAATCATAGCAACAAGGCAGAGTATAAACTCCACCAACAGGATGTGCATAGACAGCTCAGATTCTATTTGCATAGAACTAAACATTTCAGGAAAGCTGATCAATTATTCATCATCTTCTCTGAGGCAAAAAAGGGTATGCCAGTGTCTAAAGTCAACCTTTCAAATTGGCTTTCAAGTTGTATCACCTTTATCTACACCTCCAATAATAACCATTCAGAATTAGAGGTCACTCAACCAGAGCATTAGCAACATCCTCTGCTTTCCAGGCCAGAATGTCTATGGACAGTATTTGTGCTGCAGCTACGTGGGCCAATTCTCCTATGTTTATCACTCATTACAAATTGGATTTGTCCTCCAGGGACAAGGCCTCCTTTGGTTCCACTGTGCTCAAAGGTGTACTCCCGTGAGCCACCTGGGAAAAAGATGCTAGAGACCCTGTCCCATTCAAGTAAGAATGAAGGTGTGATAGGACAACATAACATAAAGAAGTTATGTACTCACCATAACGTTCCATGTTTGTTGTCCATCTCGCCATTCATCCTTATGCCCCCCCCCTTCCTTCCCCTGTCCAAGGACTCCTAGAGGACCTGGTGGTGATCTTTCCTCTTGTATATGAGCTCGTTTGACTCTGTTTTCTCCTTGACATGGGGTCATACCAATATATTGCTCATTAGTACTGGTAGCAGCAAACAAGATCTGGAGAGTTGCACCACTGCATCATGGGGATACATACCTTGCCACAAGCCAAGTTTGAGACTTCCAGCTGTGTATTTGGCAGAGTCGGAGCGGAGGATCGGCTCCAAACCCATCCAAGTAAGAATGAATGGTGAGATGGACAACAAATATGGAACATTATGGTGAGTAGATAACTTCTTTACTTTGAGCCAGTATCTACTTTGAGTTCCACTGGACTCCCATTAATCCAAACAGTACAAAAGATTTCATTGTTTGCTCACAAATCTACTGCATTGACTGTTTTACCAAGCAAAGACAAACCATCAACATAAAAAGTAGGGTCGCAGCTTTCTACTTGATCAACTTGCCTCTTGGAATGCCCTCTTTAATGTGCCTTATTTGATTTACAAAACCTTTTGAAATGATTCCACTTATAGCAAGAATGACACTGATGACCAAAAGCTAAGCATTTTTCTTTTTTGGGTTCATGATTTCCACCACAGTTATGACAGCTGACTATGAAGCTAGGTGGAGGCACATGTATAGACTTTGCTGATTCACCCTTATGCTTCACTGGAATTTTCTGGAAAGACTTGGGAGTTTCCCATGGACTGTTACAGGACCTGCATGTGCTTGGGCCTGTTTCTTTTAACCATGTGCTGCATACTATCAACATGAGCTTTGTCACTGTGCCTTCCGCAGCTGTTCTCATTTGTAAGCATACTTGTGTGCCTTTTTCTGTAAGCTCGTATGTCTAACAAATCTCAATGGACTTGACGTTAAATCACGGTCTCAGTACAAAATGTATTTATTTATTAAACATTTGTTTACCAGGAAAGTCCAACTTGGAATTACCCAGTTTTCAGAGGAGGCCAGAGGAGAAATGCTCCAGATGTATGTTTTTGTAATGTGGGAGGAAACTGGAGTATCCGGAGGAAGCCCACACGAATGCAGGGAGGACATTCAGACTCTGCACAGAAGGCATCCCAGTTAAGAATCGAACCGGACAACCTCTTGCTGTGAGGTGACAATGCAAACTGCTGCACCACTGCATCATTTTTAATCTTTCTCACTGTGTCATTAATACCACACATAAGGCTGTTCTTTATCAACTCATCTCTCAAATCACCAAATCTGCACGTTTAGCCTTATATTTCAATTCAGTTATATATGCTGCAAAAGTTTCACTAGGCTTTTGATCCCTTCTGTAAAATAAGTGCCTTTCCATTGTAATATTCGTTTGGGGGTTACACATTTCTCTAAATTTATGTTTTAAGCATTCAGGGTCTTCCCTTGTTTCAGCTGATACCACTATGTGGCGGCCTTCTCCCTCCCCTGCAAAAACAGCAAGTGCATACACAAATGAACGCACACTTTCAGTGGCCTCTGAACCAGATAAATTAAGCAGAATAAATGCTTTTGTATGTGCATCTTTTTCAACAAAAGCACCCTGCAGGAAAATATTGTATTCCTGCTCAGACATTCCAGTTTTCTGCAATACTGTTATCAAACACAAGCGGTGCGGGTCAGCGAAAATCTTCTGCCATGCCCACAGTTTATAGTAAAACTCAATGCAAAATAGACCTTGTAATAATGTACGAACGTACACACACACACCAGGTACTTGTGATCATATGCAAATGCACAGTAAACTCCTCAAAATGCTGTACTCTGTGAAATATGCCTTGAAGTAACTGTAATTTGAGAAATATTCTTTGAAGTGACTTTACTATGCAAAATAACTGCACTGTAATTAATACTGCACACACTTGCAAACAGTCTGCACACTTCGGATACTTTGAATGGCTTTAGTTAATATGAAAAAGTAGCACATAATGAAAAAATACGGTCATTTTCCTTTTTTTGTACATTTTATGCAATTCGGATATTGTTTCAAATATTTTTTGTAAATATTCAGAATATTTTTATCCGGCAATCACCAACGCACAGGTTAAAACAGCCCTATCCAAAGCCAAAAACACAGCCTCAATGGGACCAGACGGTGTCACAGGCTACGTCTTACAAGAGCTCCAAAATGAACTAACCCCTCACCTGAACACACTGTTCAAACTCAGCCTCTCTACAGGCTACGTACTCAGAGTGGCGCACAGCAACAGTTATCCCACTCCACAAAGGTGGAGGCACAACGGACCCCGGGAACTCGCCCTATAAGCCTGACTAGCCTGGTCTGCAAGGCTATGGAGTGCATCTTCATGGAACTCATTAACAGCGACATTGGGAACCTCCAAACTTTGAACCCCACCCAGTTTGGCTTTAAGGGCAGATCATGCCTTCTAAACCTGGCGGACTTCTTTGAGACAGTTACCAGGGCATTAGATGGGGGTGGGGATGTCCACACAGCCTACCTGGACCTCGCAAGGGCTTTCGACACCATTCCCCATTCTGGTATTATAGACAAAACTCACCAACCTGAACATTAACCCCAACATCACGAGATGGGTTGCAAATTGGCTCACGGACAGAACCCACACTGTGAGAGTTGCAGACTCTCTCTCTAGGTCCGACTCTAAACCGGTTACAAGTGGTGTCCCCCAAAGCTCAGTCCTAGGACCCCTCCTGTCCGGTATGTACATCTTGGGGGTACAGGCAAGCACAGGAGGACTTTGGCTGACCATGTTCACAGACAACTGCAAACTAGGGACCACAGACACCCTCTAGAAGGGTCTCACTGAGACGGATACCTGGTGTCAAAATCATGGCCCCAAGCTGAATGCCAGAAAGTGCATAGTCATCCCCTTTGGAAAAAACAAAGTACCCACGAACTACCACATAAATGATAGTCCCCTAAATACAGAAAAAGTAGTAAGGGATCTGGGGACCCAAGTAGATAGCAATCTCTCCTTTGATAATCATATTGCCAAGGTGGTTAGAAAATCCTTCTATGTGGCCCACCTAATCTCAAAAGGGTTTTCATCCAGAACAAAGGTTATTGTGCCTGTCTACTCATCACTTATTAGACCCATTATAGAATACAACGCCCCATTTGGGATGTACCTTACAAGCACCTGCAACAGCTGGAAAGACCACAAAAGTACCTCACCAAGAGGATTACTGGCCTCAGACAGATGACCTATGCAGCCCGACTAAAACTCCAGTTGTACTCTGTTGCATACCGCTTACTCAGAGGTGATCTCTGCTTGACATACAAGGCCATGTCCAACCCAGAATTGATGGATATGCTCCTCAAAAAAAAAAAAAAAAATCCTTGAGAGCCACACGCTCTAGGGGATATAAACCTTACCACAATGATAAATAGGATGTGCTGGAGGGATAGATTCTTGACCCAGAGACTCCCCATGCTTTGGAACAAGATTCCAGTATACATCAGGCAGACCACCCCAGTAGCACTCTTAGCACTCTTCAAGAGAAACCTTGATGGGTGGATGGGAAACAGATAATTTACCCCGGGGATCACTACAGTGGGCTCTGCTGGACAGAGGTGCAGGGAACTAATGGCTGCGCTGGTCAGATGCACAGGGAACTAATCTAAGGGGGTGGCAAAAGCCAACACACTCTGGCTAGGCTTATATATGCCCTCGGGCAGATAGCCTAGTACTTGCCTATGATCCTATGAACCTATAATATGTTGCAGTTTCAGACCTTTCATTTAATTAGAAATTTGTTTTGAGCATTCTGTTTTTTTTTTTTTTTTTTTTTTTTTATAGCAAAAGAAATTATTTAAATAAGGTTTAGTACTTGGAATTTGTTTCTGACCTGTTTTGCGAGTCATTTGAGTAGTAGGGATGATCCACTCCTATATATTCCTCCAACTTTAACCGGTTTCCTCATGGCTGTAACTCTGGATCCCATTTTGACACCCTGTCGCTCTTATGTGCATTAAGAAGATGTTGAGGCTTGGGTGTTCGTTTAAGTAGTTTATTGTATACAAATATGTCAGGATGGCTTGCAGGAACATTAAACTTAAACTTTCTAACTAAGTGACTGACTACGTACTTGCACATGGTGAGTACTTATATGCATGTGCTGACTCACTGGCAAGCTTCTTAAAAGAGTATCACACATTATGATCTACAGGATAGGTAGACTACTTGGATACTGAAATCTCAGTAGTTATTCAGCTGTACTTTGCAATACTGAGAATACTTGATTATCTCTGTCATGCTATTTTAAATTAAAAAAATAGCTGTAGTGTAATATTTTATCAGTTTTCTAGAGGGGGTTGGTGCAGCGGGGGCACACAAAATGTCTGAGAGTAATGCCAAAAAAGAAGAAAATGTGCACCTTACTGATTCTCATAAAGGTATGTGGAGCTGCACATGCAATGAAACTCCATTTTGACAGGAACCAAGTACTATTTATACTCACCAAGGAGAATGAAAGCAGAGCTAGACAAAGTCAACTAATTCCAGGAGATGGCTTGATGATGACATGGTAAAATGGGTGGTTAATACATGGGTGGTCTCAGGACAGATTTCTCCTGGTCTGATTTTAGTCTTTAGTGTGCTGCTTTACCTTTTTGCTTAATGTGTATATGGTGTTAGAAATAACATCACTGTTGTTGACTTCAGTTGTTCCAACTGCTTATTTGTGTAAATCGTGTGAGATGATCTTGAACATGTAGTGTATGAGACTGTCAGCTAACCTTTCTGTGTTTTTACTTTTTCAGACTGTTAGCTTGTAAAAGTATGATTTCCTTCTATTCCTATGTTGCACTGATCTTGGTGTGGGATTTTCCGCCTCAGGACGTCTGCTCCTATACAAAAGCTTCAGTTTGGCTGTTGTAGTTGCATGGGACATCACACGGAGGGCCATAAACCCAGGGACCTTAAATGTGATATCTGCATGTACAGACCTCAGAACATTTCAGCCGCAGATGGCCGCCACATCGTGTGCCTCACTCCTTCACAGCAAAACGTCTAAAAGCTAAGTACCCCATTGGAGTTTTCTTTTTTAATTACTAGCTAAAGTTTGGTTTGTTGTAACATTCCTTAGCTGATGTCTGCAAAAAATGGCAAATGCCAATGTGGCCAGCAGATACCCATAAAGACTTGTACAACCACTGCGTTTTTTGCTTAGGCCCGAGAGCACAATCACAAAGTTTGCTCTATCTGCCAATCTTTCATTCCAAAGACCCTTCACAGCCGTTTGGCCGCACTAAATCTCTTCCTGGAAAACCAGCGGTTTAAAAAAATAGCTCTCAGGATGGATCCTGTCTCAGAGGTCTAGACTGAACCTCTGCGAAAGAAGGCAAAGCTTCCTAGGCCCTCTTCCTCTGCCACTCCACTGTCAGACACCCCACCAGCTACCAATTTAGGAGTTGAGGGACGTCCGGACCCATCAATTTCTCCAGTGACCTTGGAGGGAAGCAACTTCACAGTTGACGACCGGCACATCCCCAGAGCTAACCCAGACACCAGCTACCGCCGAGGTCGAGGGAGAACCAGGTACAGCCGGGCCTCTGGCTGGGATCCCTCCACCAGACACTGCTTCCCTTAACCAGGCATCCGAATCAAGACCTACTCCTAAGTCTACCCCAGTCAAAAAGAAACAAAAAAAACCCATCTGGCTTCACCCGCAGAAGGCCTGCCTGATTGGCAGTCCTTCACATCTTCCTTAATGCCGGCCTTTCTGGCCCTTAGGCCTTCAGCCTCTTCCACAGCCACTCTTCCTCTGCTTAGCCCTAGGCCTGCCTCTGCTTCTTCTCTTCCACCACTTATCTCACAAGAGAGGGAAGAAGAGCAAAAGACCTATTATTCCTCTTCTGATGAATCAATTTCGTACTCTTGAGGAGAGGCTATTTGGGAAGTGTATTATTCACCAGATGATGAATCCATTGAGGGAGATTCCCTCCCAGAGGATGTCACCTTTGGTGAGACCATCAAAAAAAATGAAAGAATACTTTAAATGGGACAACTCACAAATGTCTGAGACTCGAGTTATTTTGAGCTTTTGCAAGTGCAATCTCCCTTCCCTTCTGCCATTCCACTTGTCATCCCTGGCTATTTAGATGCCTTTACCTCTGCATCAAAGACACAAGATTCTCAGTTACCTGCCCCTAAGAGGCCAGACTGCTTCCACAAGGTGCCTGATGACCACAATTTTTAGTCAAGCCTCCCATGGCAAATCCTGCTGTGATTGCCATTCCACCAGATAAACATTCCAGACTCATTCTGTCTGCCTTTCTCTTACCTATGGACAAAGACAGCAAAACTATGGATAGAATTGGAAAGGAGGTCTACACCTCTTCCACATTGGCCTTTAGAGCCATCAACTAGCAAACCCATATGACCAGATATGCTTTGGGACCTGGTCTCTCTAGCCACTACTCTGCTGGCTGCTACTCCTGACTGTCCCACAAAAGCTGACATCTCTTCCAAACTGTCTCTGGCTGCCCAAGTAGGCAGACACTCAGATGCAGTTATGATGCTGCAGAGGCCTCTGCACGCTCTGCAGCATCTGCCTCTGTACTCAGGAGATACTCCTGGCTTCATCTGCAACCCTTACCAGAAGACTTCAAGTCTAAAATCTTAGATGCCCGCCTGGACCCTAATTTCCTGTTTGACAAACAATCAGCAGACCTGTTCATAAATCGACAGGAAAAGAGCAAGGAATTGCAAGACATCAAGCATCTCTCGGTGTCCCCAATTCCTAAATATTACAGGAATTACCCTGCCAAAGCCACATTTTTCAGCTGATACCCACCCTCTACTGGACCTACCTCTTCCAGACAAAGAAAAGGAAGCAGAAGACAAATCCCTGCCAGTCCAGCTGTCTCTCAGCCTCCCTCTTGACAGTCCTTTCAAGACAGAGGAGGCCCCAACAATGAGTGACTACCTTGCTTCCCTTCCCCTTTCCACCCGCCTCTACCACCGCCTCCCTTTTTGGAAAACCATCACCACAGACTAATGGGTTCTGTCTATTATTCAAAAAGGATACTTTCTCTCCTGGAAAGAAAGGCCACCCTTAAGGTGTGTCCCCTTTCCCCCAAAAAATCAAAGATGCCTCTTCCCACAGGTTTTGACAGGCCTTCTGAACTTGGGCACCATAGAACCTGTTCCTCCAGGACAGGAAGGAAAGGGCTTCTATTCAAGTCTATTCCTGGTCCCTAAAAAAGATGAACCATGGAGACCCATTATAAACCTTTCCTTCTTAAACCTATTCTTAAAAGTGCCCACCTTCAGAATGTTTCTTCCAAATTTACTCCCTCTCATACCGGCCAAGGCTTTCCTGGGCACACTCGACCTGAAACAAGCCTGTTTGCACATACCCATTCTACCGTCCCACAGAAAATGTTTACGTTTCTCTGGGCCCTCCTCTCATTTCCAGTTTACTGCTTTGCCCTTTGGTTTGTCCACTGCCCAAAGAGTGTTCACAGAATGTCTGGCACCTGCCATTGCCTGTTGCAGAACACGGATTCAGATTTATCCGTACTTAGATGACATCCTGATCCTAACAGACTGCAAAGAAACCCTCTTAATCCATCTAGAGTTCACCATGTGCCTACTACAAAGTCTGGGATTCACCCTCAACCTCCCAAAATCATCTTTGACACCAGAACAAGACAAAATATTTCTGGGTTGCAGGATCACAAAGGGCATAATGAAAGCCTTTTCTCCCTAGGGCAAGGTCAGCTCCTTGAACTCCCATTTCAAAGCCCTGCTGCAGACCCAAATAATAACTGCAGGGCAATTCCTAAGGACACTGGGCCTAATGCCAGCCACCATTCCCATGCTGCCACTAGCCAGAATGCACATGCGAAAGCTGCAGTGGTATCTAAAAAATGTTTGGTCTCATCACCAACATCCTCTAGAACAAGAAATCACTTTCCTGCCCTTCCTAAAGGCAGAAGTAAATTGGTTGATTCAGCATGTCCAGCTGAACCCGGGCCTTCCACTGCAGCCTCCTCTCCCACACCAGGTCATGCATACAGATGCTTCAGACTCAGGATGGGGAGCAACAATGGCATCCTACAGGATCCAAGCAAAATTGCACCCTTTCATAAGGAACAAACCTCAATGTGAGGGGAAATGACAGCAGTCCTCCTAGCACTGAAAGCCTTCATTCCACTCCTACTGCCAGGTGTTCTCCAAATAATAACAGACAACTGTTATGTGGTACCTCAACAAGCAGAGTGGAACAAAAGCATACCACCTGTGCAGACTAACCTTACTGATCTGGGATCTAGCCTCTTGACACAACTTGTCCCTGCAGGCATCCTACATCCCCTCGCAGGACAACAAACAAGCAGACCTTCTCAGCAGGACATCTCTCAACAGCACAAATGGATGTTGGACAGGAATGTCTTTCTAGACATTGTCCACCAGTGGGGCACACCTCAAGTAGACTTGTTTGCCTCCCCCCAGAGCAGACAACTGCAAACTGCTCCAAGACCTACTCCCCTCTAGTTTGGAGAGTAGACGCTTTCAGCATTTCTTGGAAGGGAATGATGTTCATCGTGTTACCCTGCTGCAGTCATCACACTTGGGTTATCCTGCCGTCAGGCGGTCCCGCAGTCGGCCTGAGTTCCAAAGTCTTGGTCCGGCGTCGGTTGCTGTCGCTTCTTCCCTGACGTCAGTGCGCCAGGGGTATATAAGAGGCATCCAACGCCATTTTCTTCAGTCTTTCTTGCCGCGCGGTGCCCGAAGCAGAAGCAGTTCGCAAGTGCCGGTTGGCCGACACCTGAGATTTTCAAATCGAATTTCAGTCCGAAGTCTTCAATAAAGCTAAGTACCCCATTGGGGAACCTTTTCTTGCCTCAGTCCGATGTCAGAAAAAGTTAACAATTGCATTTCTTGTGGGAAGCAAATACCTCATAAGGACTTCCATTCTTATTGTATTCCTTGCCTAGGCCCAGACCACGACGTCACAGGTTGTCAGTTTTGTGCTAGGTTTAATAAACGAACTGTCAAATGCCATTTTGACTTAGCACGACATTACTTTGGTAGGAAATTTAATTATCATGCCATCGGAGCAGCCGACGACAGGCATGTATAAAAAACGCAAGGATAAGGACAGGCAGCCTAGGAACAAGCCAGACTCCTGTCGCCGGTTCTCCGGTTTTCAGTGAGGCGCCTACGCAACCCCTGACGACTGCAGAATTGGAACCCCAGACAGCTGTGGATTCTCAAGCGGAGTATACTAGGCCGACGCAGCCATCTTCATTAGGCCCTTCCGACACCGGAGCAGGAGACGACCCTGGTGCAGTGGAAACGCCTTCGGTTGCAGAAGGTGTCTTCAGACCGACTACACTCACCATTACATCTTATGCTAAGCTTAAAACTCCATTAAAACCAAAAAAGACTGTACATTAGTCTACAGTTTAAGGCCCCATGCCTAAGAAACAGATGCTTAAGATGGCTGAATGATTACCCTTATCAGGGGTTCCCATCCCCCTCCAGATAAAAGACCAAGACAAGAGG